>NW_006159610.1:3676227-3696328 GCF_000334495.1 Tupaia belangeri chinensis | reverse complement strand
ATGGGCCCAGGAGCCTGTGGTTCTGATGCTCGCTAATTTGAAAACTGCTAGTCTAGGGGGAGAGAAACACCATCCTGTCCTTACGGCGTTATGACTCTCCCTGGAGCTGCGACACAGCTGCAGAGTAATGACCAGAGTCAGGGAGAGCCTCCGCTCCGAGCAGAGCACGGCTGAGTCAGCACTGAATTCTGAGTTGTCGTCCTGGTGGTGAGCGTGTTGCTTCCCCAGTCGTTTTTTGCCCCCAGACACTTTAGTCAGATCCTGCCATTTGCTCAAGAGGATCAAGGACAAGCATAGGATGAAATTAGGCTGAGCTTCGTGAAGTACCTAAAACTACGTCTGGATCCCCACAGGGCCTCGAAATGCACTGGCTTCTCCTCCTGCATCTTCTCGGAGCGTAGCACATTCTCCTGACATATGTGTGAATCATAGACCTTCCATAAATACCTAGTCCAGCCCTGACAGGGAGCAGTCTCCCCCTGAGGAAACGTCCCAAGTCATCATTTTTGTCCAATCACCCAACCCTGCGGCGAGCTCAGAAACTGCGTGGGTGCCTTGTTATTGAAATGCACCGTTTGATGCTGTTTTAGCACAAAGACAACACATGCTGTAGGAGCACTCATCTGGCCAGCATCTGGCCAGCATCTGGTCAGCACAGGCATCAATACCCAGGACTCCCGCCCATGCGGCAGGAGACACTCCATCTTCAGAGATGATTTGCCTATTTTCTCTTCGAGGGATGGGAGGGAAGTTTTGACTTAAGGACCCCCAGATTGAAGCATATGCCACTGTTATTCCATGGTTAGATCAGGCCTCAGACAGTGAAGTCGCATTCCTTGACACAATGGATGTAGAAACGGTGACCCTAGGGGGGCAGTCAGATAGAAGGCTGCTCACAGCTGCTAGAACTGAGCCCTCGTGGTGGCTGGGACTCTGGAAGGTCAGTGAACTTGGTTCTGTCTCCTGCGAGCAGACTCTGGCTGGTGCAGGAGGGTTTAAGTGGCCTGTTAACAGGGAGTAGGAGTGACACAGATAGGGCCTCTGCTGGCCTCAGTCTTTCCCCCGGCCACTCAAAGCCACTTGTTTTTCTCTGCAAAGAAAGAACCAAGTAGGAACTCAAGCTGCCCCAAAAGGTGTCGCAGAATATGGAGCTAGAGTAATTCAAATGAGTTCCTCTTCTTTTGTTTTTTGGGGGAGAGAGAGAGAAAAACAGGCACCCTTGACAGGGTCTCACCATGCTGTGACTGCCCCCTCCCCAGCTTTTCCAACTAACCAGGATCATGGGCACAAACTCCCAGTGTGCTCACATCGACCTGGGATCTGAACTCCCAGTCTTCTGCATGGTTCCCAGCACTGAGCGGTGCTATCTTACCACCTGTGCCACCGGGACTGGGCCAATTTCCTTTTTATCCCATGAAGCAACATTTCTCCACCGGTACCTGTAACCTTTCTTTCTTTTTTTTTTTTTTTTTTTTTTGGGGGGGTTTTTTTTTTTTTTTTTTTTTTTTTTTTTTTTTGGAGAGGTTTTTTTTCACTATAGGGCGCATGCGCTCACCAGACAGACAGACAGACAGAAAGTGAGAAATCACCCCCCAGGGGGGATGGCCACGCCGCAATCCCTTCTCCTTCATTCTCCTCTCAGGATCTTGGGCACGCATGCACACGCGCTCAGTGTGAGTTTAAGCCACCGGGTCCAGATTTGAGTCAACTACATGGAAGTCCAGCGACATAGCCATTACGCTAACTGCTGGTCCCTAACCTTTCTGTCTTCTGCAGTTGGTGCCTCACTCTACCCCTTGGCTCTTGGCGTCCTGTAGATCATTCACAGAGGATGACTTTCAGATGTACTTTCAGATCCCGAAGACAATGAGGAAATGCCTAGTGACAGACGAAGCAGTAGCATTAACAGCAAAAAGGCTGACTAGATTGCCAGGCCATTAGCCACACTGGCGTGAGAATGCAGACCAAGCGGGATATCCAAGAGCCTATTTCTTAGAGAAAAGGGGAGAGGAGAGGCTGGAGCATGGAGTTTGGGCCTGCACCGCATCCTGCAGGAGCGTTCGCATGCTTTCTGTGCAGGCAGTGTCAGGGTTGGTCATCGGTCTTGTCCCTCCCGCTGGCCACTTCGCTGACTCTGTCTCATTCCCCTCTAGATATCTAGTGCCGACTTCTGATCTCTTGCTGCTGTGCTCGCTTCAGCTGGCCCTTCTCTGCCTGGGATTTTGCTTGAGCCCTGGGCTACCAGAGGCCCAGGCCTTCTGCAGTGGGAGGTGGGGGCGGCAGATGGCGTGGTACCTAAGGGTGCTGGAATCCCACATGGCTGACTGTGGTTTGAGTCCCAGACCTGGCAGCTTGCTTTCTCACCTTCCCTCTTTGTCTCTCTTCTTCATCAGCTGTTGGGATATCAGAGCAGGAACAATGCATGGATCCATTCCCTCAGTCCCCCTCTTCAGGCCTGGCAATACTTCGGCTCTGCACTGCACTTACTCACTGGCAGGACTACACTGCTCCCTATCAAAACCTTCTTGCCAACAGCTAGTTGTCTCTAGACAACTCCAGACAGAAAATGTGGGACAAGAAACCTTTCTAAGTGGCCTGGTCAGGTAACTCTGACAAAAAACAGAAAGTATGTTTCATGAGATAGCACTGATTCCAAATCCAAATTAAGGGTGTAAATGCCAACCAAACTCAGTGAGTAGCTGTCAATCACTTGTTCCCTGTCCCGTACAAGATTTGCCAGGGAGATATGCCCCTAGCACTGGCTGGCTGACACTATAAGACATCCCTGCTCAAGGAGCAATTCCAGCCTGGAAGAGTATCAACGCTATTCATAATCAACTGGTAGAATGGAGCTTCCAAACAAGGGAGTCCATGAGACCTGTCAGAGCTGCTCCTTTATACACCTGCCCCCCACATCTACACACACATGTATGTGCATGCACTCGTGCACACCCCATCACAAACCCAAACACATGCACTGACTTTTATATGCAGATGATGTCGAGGGCTCTGTATTAGAAAAGCCTCCTTTTCCAGGAAAATCAAGGGATTATATTTTGAGGATATTTTATATAGCTAATGCAAATTCAATTACATGCATTGTGAGCAGGAAGATGGAAAGGGAAAAGGAAAGGAATTGCAGGCGAATGTGTCCTCCAGTCCGCTAAGGAAACATGAACCCACTGTCAGCTTCAGTCGCTCAGGTCTTACAAAGTGAGTAGCTGCCAATGTGGACACAAAATGAACAACCGTCTTGGTTTGCCAGGGACTTTGGGGTTTCCCAAGAAGCAGCAGTTTCAGTGCTAAAACCAGGACAGTTTTAGGCAACTGGGACAGCTGGCCACCCGAAGAGTGTGATTCCTATGTTTAAAGATCTTTCTCTTTTCTGTATTTAAAATACTGTGCAATTATATTTGCATGTGTACTCATTCACATCACACAGTCAATATCACTTTCTGTATTGGACATCCATGACATATAATTCTGCATAGGCTTTTACCCATTGAAAGGTTTTAAGGTAATACCAGAGATTTTTCAAATACGGTTTTGAATCTATGAGACTCGTACCTTATTTACTGACTTTGAAGCCCGTAAGATGAAAACCCACTGCAGAGGGACTGGGCCAAAACCCCAGGCAGAGAAGGGCTAGCTGAACTCAGCACAGTTGAAACCATGAGTGGCCAGACCCAAATCGTTCATGGCACTCACTGCCTGTACAGATGCCAGATGAGTCATAGGCGAGGAGAGCATCTGGAGGGACAGCCCTCTGGAGGCTTTGGTTACATTACTGGCCCCTTCAGTTCCTCATATTTTACAAAGTATTTTAAGAACACTTGACTGGGGGCCAGCAGGTAACATGGCGGCTAAGGGCACTAGGGCTGACTGTGGTATGAGTCCCAGACCTGGCGGCTTGCTTTCTCAACTTCCCTCTCTGTCTGTCTGTCTCTCTCTGTCCCTCTCTGGTCAAATTTAAAAAGAGTTTAATTCTAAGATTCTGCAATAGAGAGATGGTAAGAATGTTTCCTGTATTAGTTATCTACAGTTGTGTAACAAGGTTCTCCAAAATTCTACACCTTAAAACAAACATTAGTAATCCCATGGTTGGGACCAGCAGGTGGCGTGGTGGTTAAGGTGCTGGACACTCCCACGTGGCCAACCACGGTTCAAGTCCTGGACCTGGTGGCTTGCTTTCTCACTCCCCCCCCCATGTGTGTGTGCGTGTGTGTGTGTGGTCAAATTAAAAATGAATGAATAGGCGCCCCCCCCCCCGGGTCCCACGCCAAGGCTGCAACCGCGGTGGGACCTGCACGGGCCCTCCCGGGCTCAGCACGTCTCCCCGGGCCACGCGCCAAGGCGGCAGCAGGTGCCGCCCTCTCCCCCCCACCCCCCTCTCCGGGGCGGCCGTGTGGCCTCTGGGCCAGCAAGCTGAAGCCGAAAACAAGGATTAAGAACTTACAACTATAAGCAACAGAAAGAATCTTTAGCTGTCTTAAACCAATTGAGAAATATACTGTATAGAAGGATTTTATCTACCTATGGACAGTGAGAAGATGATGGTTACCAGCCCTGTATTACCTCAGGGAAGAATAGGAACTACCCTACCATTCTTAGGGAAGCCAGATACCCGAGGATAAGTCTCCCTATTGTTAAAATCTTAGGACTCGTGGCCCCTTTCGCTCCTCTCGCAGGTATCGCATTTTCAATGACCCCTCTGGAAGATAACTGTTTATAGCAGAGATAGTGTAAACGGGAGAGGGGGAAAGGGCTGAGGGTCAAACATGGGATAAAAAACATATATATATGTATACATATGTATGAAAGTAGAAATGGAATAGTATTGGTGATAACATGCTTGATTAAGACACTATGCAGTTTATCCTAGATGGGAAACTACACTTAGTGTGTTGTGATGATGCCCAGGGAATGAGTGTTAGGTAACATAATTTAATAAAAAAAAATAAAATAAAATAAAAGCAGGAGGAAAAAAAATGTACATTTGATGACTGCAGCGAGCTGTATGGACACAGCTGGGTACTACTTTATAGTATGTTCATTTTACTCACTGGGGTTTATGCCTAGGGTCAGATTTGGGTACATGTATAGGTATGTGTCAGCTGTGCTAGCTATTGGATATATTTAGACTAATTGAGTTCATTGGCAAAACAATTGAATGGGGGGGAGACGGAAGGCATGGAGGGCAATCACGGATGCCAGGGACAATGGAGGAGGAAGATGGGACATGGCAGAGGGTGGGGGATGGGGTATCAGGGATGGCAAGACAAAGGGCAAGGTATGCAAGATGTAAGAATTGGAAAATTACTTGCTGAGAACATGTATGTTGATGTGCTTGATTGAACCAGTGCACAGTGTATTTTGGATGGAAAATTCATTGGTGTGTTGTGATGGTGTATAGTGAATTAAGGTAGAAAATAAAAATTTTAAAAAAAAGAATGAATAAATAAATCTTCAAAAAATAATAACAATAATCCCATGGTTTCTCTGGGCCAGGAATCTGAAAGCAGCTTAGGTGAATGGTTCTGGCTTAGGGTCTCAGGAGAAGGTATAGTCAAGATATTAGTTGGGGAGGGAGGTGGGAACCAAGAAGGTAGAACAGTGGTGACACAACTGCACCCATAGTAGCGGGTGGGTTCATGTCTTGCCTGTGTGCCTGTGTCCAGGCTGGCTAAGGTTAGCTGTGGATGTCAACATGAATACCCTGCTGGGGAGTGCCTGCTTCTCTATATCCAGAAGAAAGAAAAAGTGTCAGCTGGGGCCACAGCTCTGGAGCTAGAGGATCCATTTCCAAGCATACAGTTGTTGACCAACCTCAGTTTCTTTCTCGCTATTGGCTGGAAGCCTCAGTGCCTTGACACATGGGATTCTCCAGAAGGCTTCTCACAGCATGGTTGTTTGATATCCCCAGAAGGAGGAATCCAAGGAAAAGAGAGAGAGCAAGGGGTCTCAAAGCCTTTTATGACCTAGTCACGAAGTCCTATGTTAAATTACTTGTACCTTTTCTATTTATTAGAAGTGAGTCACAGTCAAAAGGTTGAGAATGAAGCTCCACCTCTTAAAGAAAGGAGATCAAAGAATCTATGTCATGTCTTTGAAGCTACCATACTCTCAATTCCAAAAAGACACCAATGACAGTAAATCTAAGGGACCAACATCATTAACTTTGGGAAGAAGTATGCCCAGTGGTTAAGCACTCAGGCTTTGGGGCCAGCAAGTGGCATGATGGTTAAGGCAGCTGGATCCAACATGGCCTACTACACAGTTAAATCCCAGACCCAGTATCTTTTTTTTTTTTTTTTTTTAGTTTTTTGCTATAGGCACATGCGTTCACCAGAAAGACAGAGCGGGAAAGAGAGACAGAAAGCGAGAAATCACCCCCCCCCCAGGGGGGATGGCCACACTGCAATCCCTTCTTCTCCATTCTCCTCTCGGGATCTTGGGCACTCACACACACATGCCCAGCATGAGTTTAAGCCACCAGGTCCGAGACTTGAACTGCAGTCAACTACATGGGAGCCCAGTGACATAGCCATTATGCTAACTGCTGGCCCCCCCAGACCCAGTATCTTGAAAAACATGCCAGGCAAGTGTACATGTATGCTCAAAATCCCAAGAAGAGAATGGAGCAAAAGGGATTGCAGTGTAGCTATCCTCGATGGGGGATGATTTCTCACTTATCCTGTCTGTCTGTCTCTGTCTCTTGTACCTCTTCAGTGAGCTTGCATGCCCTATAGCAAAACTAAAAAACAGACAAACCACAGACTGAAATAACCTTGGGTTTGAATCACGCTTTCCCATAGCTTAAAAAACGTCCAACTTTGGACAAGGTCCCATTCAATGTTAACGGACTCATATGTAAAGTAATGACAATAATAATCTCCTCATATGATTGTTGTATCTGGAAATGCAATAATATTTGTAAAGCTCATGACCGGCAGCATGAAGCAGTACCTATCGTATGCTATTCATCTCACCATAGTCTGCGCATTTCTAGCAATAATAGGATGATACTCAGCTGGAAGAGTGAGAGACACTAGAAAAAATGTTGATAAATTTGGGAGAGGGGTGATAAGCCCAGAAAATGTGGAGTTTGATTAGTAGAAACCTTAATTTTCTTGGTAATGGTAATTGCTGCTGTGATAGGTAAAGGGGTCAATGTTATTAGGTCATTGGGAAACTCATGATGTATTTTTTTAATGTTCTTCAAAGCAAAAATGCATCACGACTTTCCTGATGACCCAGTATTTGGGAGTAATTCTTATTTCCATTATTATTATATTTGTTATTTAAATATCACAGGGTTTGTTGTTGCTGCTATAACAAACGACTACAGACTCATCAGATAAAATAACACAGATTGCTTTTCTCATAGTTTCTGTAGTCAGTTCAGCATGGGTTTCACTGGCCTACAATCAAGGTGAATGCACCAGGGCCATTTTCCTTACTGGGGGGTCTAAGGAAGACATCAATGCTAAATGAATTCAGGTTGTTGGACAAATAAATTCAGCTCCACACAGTTATAGGATTGAAGATCTTATTTCCTTGCTGGCTGGGAGCAGGACCTCTTTTAGTTCTTACAGGCCTTTCTTGATCTCTTATAGGGAGGCACTCACTTCTCAGATCCAGTGAATCCTCACACTCACAACCTCTCTGATTCCTCCTCTGCCACATCTCTTCTACCTTCTTTCTTTGTGTTTTCCCTAACTTCCACCAGAGGGAAAAAAAAAATTCTCTTCTTTTAAGGTCTTGTCTGATCAGATTGGGCCAACCCAGATAATCTATAATAATCTTCCTATCTTTTTTTAAGAATTACTTTTTAAATTTTATTTATTCATTCATTTATTTTCATTTGACCAGAAAGAGAGACACAGAAAGAAAGAAAGCCAGCCACCAGGTCCAGGACTTGAACTGTGGTCAGCCATATGGGAGTGTCCAGCACCTTACCCACCATGCCACCTGCTGGTCCCCAATAGTCTCCCTATTTTAAGACTCATCATCTTAATGAGATCTGCAAAGTTACTTTACCATGTAACCCAACGTATTCATTCAGACATTTCAGGCATTAGAGCATGGGCCTCTTTGGGGACTGTTATTCAGCCCACCACTGGTGCTAAATGGCTTCCTTAACCTGTGATAGAACAACCTGTACCTTGATGATAGCATGTAACAACCTAGAGTACAAGTCAGGGGATTTGGATTTAGGGAGAGGTCCCCAGACCTTGAGAAGAACTGGCAAGAACACCTCGGGGTGCCAAAGTTTAAGAGAAAGGAATCGTAAGTATTGAGTCTTTGGAAAAGTCATGACACATTTTTGCATTAAAGAAAAAACACTTTTCCAATGACCCAATAAGCGAACCAGATAAAAAACATCTGGACCAAATAATAAATAGAAAACCAGCTCCTGGAATGAGCAGCAGGCAGATGCTACAAGCAGAAGCCCATGTATTCTGCCCACAATGTCAAAGCAGCCTGGGGCAAAATTGGCTGGATGCTGGATCTTCTGGAACCCTGATGGAGAACAGGGTGGCATAAACCTGTAAATTGCCTTTCAGTGTCTTCAGTTGGACAACTGTTGATTTGAAGGGAGAGAGCAAAGTAGGTCCCTGTAGCCCTCTTCCTACAGGCTCACAGCAGGCACCATGTAGGAAAAAGGGGGCACAGTTCACAAGTAGCCTCTACATACATTCAAAAACCAAGAGATGGAAGACTTCGCTAGTGGGTTGGCCCTATAGCACAATGGTTAAATGCTCTGCATAGGGGACTGATTTCCACATGGCCAACCACAGTTCAAACCCCAGCCTGGTGGCTTAAAAAATATGCTGAGCACATATAGGTGCATGCCCAAAATTCTGACAGAATGGAGAAATAGAGGAGAAGGAATCACAGCATGATCACACCTCATTGGGATGTGAGAGATCTCACTCACTCTTTCACGTGTGCACACACTCTATAACAAGAATAATAACAACAATATTGTAGGTAGTTATCAGAGGTGCCCTTTGCTTTGTCTTGTGTGTGTGTGTGTGTGTGTGTGTGTGTGTGTGTGTGTCTCTATGAGTCCCTGGTTTTTAAATCTAAACTAGTTCATTTCAGACCTTGGACCTGATGAGATGTTAACTACACTGCAATACATTATAAAGTGAAAAATGTCAAGTCCATAAGCCAATCGAAATATTTATGAGGTCTCCAAACCTCCCTAGAGCATGTCACTTTGGTATAATAATTTTGAGTCACATCACTCAGAACAATGACAGGTAGAGGAGGTGATGGAGAGAACCCGCGGCCCACACAATGAAAGACTCAAGAGAAATCCCATCTCATGGCACCCTCTTCCCATCTCCAAAGAGAGAGGACAGACCATTGCTTTGACTGCCCAAGAGCAATTCTGCTTGTTTTTCCACTCTCTCTACTCTCACCCTCTTCCCCACCCAAAGCTGCTTCTCTTCTTGGCTTCTCTCTCTTCCCTCAGCAATTCTACTGCTGGCTAGCCATATTAGTTCATTTTATATATCAACTTGACTGTGCCATGGGATGCCCAAGATAAAGCTGGGTGTGTCTGTCTGAGAGGGCGTTTCCAGATAAGATTAGCATCTGAGCTGGTAGATTCAGCGAAGTCACCCTCCAGAGGGGCATCATCCAATTTGTTGAGGTGCTGAATAGAACAAAAAGGCGGACAAGCCAGGGGCATGATGTTTATGGCAGCTGGATCCCACTTGACTGATAGGATAGCTTAACACCCAGACTGAGAGAGTTGAAAAAACACACCAGGGGTGTGTGTGTGTGTGTGTGTGTGTGTGTGTGCATGCATGTGTGTGTGTGTGTGCATGTGTGTACACGCATGTAAAACCAGAAGCCTGAAATTAGAAATGGAAGAGAAAGCACTGTGGCGTGACCATTCCCCTTGGGGGGGGTGGGGAAGCTCTTTCTCACTTTCTTTCTCTGTCTCTCTCCAGCAAGTGCACATGTTCTCTAGCAAAAAAAAAAAAAAAAGGGGGGGGAAGGAATTCCCCTTTTTCGCTCCCAGAAGCCTGAAATTAGAAATGGAAGAGAAAGCACTGTGGCGTGACCATTCCCCTTGGGGGGGGTGGGGAAGCTCTTTCTCACTTTCTTTCTCTGTCTCTCTCCAGCAAGTGCACATGTTCTCTAGCAAAAAAAAAAAAAAAAAGGTGGAGGAAGGAATTCTCCCTCTTTGCCTCCTGCCTGCCTCCTTAAGCTGAGACACTAGACTTTTCCTGCCCTGGGAGTAGGATTTGCATGATAAGATCGATCCTCTGGTTCTCTGATCTTCAGACTCAGACTGAAATTATACCTTTGACTCTCCTGGGCCTTCAGCTTGCAGACAGCAGATCATAGACCGTCTCGGCCCTCATAGTTGCATAAGCCAATTCCTCAGCAGAAGTCTCTTTCTCCATATCCTTCAGATGCATATCCTATTGGTTCTGATTCTCTGGAGAACCCTGCCCAATGCACTGGTTTGTAAGCTACTCTATTTAAAGGATAACAATTTCTGTAGGTGTTTATTTAAACTAGATTCTCTCAGAACAGGAGTGTTTCAGGCCAGAGGAGGCTACCCTGACAGTGTGGTATGCTCTGGACCCCAGTGCCCTTGAGGGGACCTCAAAAGCCTAGTGTGAGATGCACTTAGCAATCATTTCAAGTGGCAAGTCTAGTTCTGATTGCCCAAGCCCACCAGCCTTTCCTGTGAATTCCCTCTGCTTGAGGAAATATAAGAGGTGGAGGTGAAAAAAAAAGTAGCCCAAAGCACCAGAGACCCAGAGAGCCTGACCAAATAGGCTGGCAAGGTTTCCCAAAGAGCTGTGTGAAAAAGTTCTCTACTCTGCTCCATTCAAAAGATGACACCTTTTTGTGGTATGTTTCTCCTCCTAAGCATCAGATTATGGCATGAACCTGAGGTTCTCATCCCCTCTGCCAGGAGCTTGCAGTGTGGCCTCTGGTAGGTCATGTCATTGCTCTGGAATTCAATGTCACCAGCCAAAGACATTGGTTGGGATTAGCTAACAGTGAACTTCTGAGCCTGGCATGCTACCCCCTTCTCTAACCCTTGGCAAAATGAGTGACCTAAGAAGATTTCTAGAAAATAAAGAATTTTACATCTGCATCCACGCACACACACTGCGGAAAAGTATACCTCACTATCCTACTCTTCTTTCCAACATAAACTCTTAGTAGTCATATTAACATAATGAACATAATGCTACTGAATAGCTGATATTCCCATCCTCAAATAGACTGTAAGCACCTCAAAGGCAATAGGTGGGTCATAAATCTTTCGTGTCTCCATAGCACTTACCCCTGGCGCCATTAGTGCAGGGTTGTGGTTCCTTCCCAAACTCATCACAATGAATAATACCAGGGCCCACCCCTGACTGACTGACTCAGAATTTCAAGGAACAAGAAACTATTTTTCAGAAGCTCCCTCTGTGATTCTAATGGAAAGCTAGCTTTAGAAACCACTGGAGGGCGCAACATGTAGTAGCTATTCAATTGGTTGAGTGCATATTGAAATCCAGCTACCTGGTAGACTCAGTGCAAACTCTCCATGGGCAAAAGGAAGAAACGACCTAGCTCCGCAGCCCACAGAAACGAAGTCTCATCTAGTGGTCTTCCTTTCTTCCCCATTATCAGGTTAGATTTTTTTTTTCTGCAATGACTATATTAACCTTCCGGATAATAATAATTATTTATGGAGTGAGGAGCACACCAAGTTAAGAACATGACAATGCCATGTTCTTCCACCAGCTTGAAGGTACAGAGACAGGAGCTCACTATTAAGGGTAAGAGACTGGACCAAGGAGAAGAAGATAGACCCATCTATGCCTCTGGTCAGTCAAATTTTTTGCCATACATATTTTCTAGATTCATGTCAAGTGCAGAATATAGAGATGTGAAGGGAGAGAGGACTAGAAGGGAGACATAGGAAGAAAAAAGGATAGAGAGAATTCTAGAGCACCTATTCCTAATCTCACTTTTCCTGAGTCTGTCTTAGAAAAGGGAACCATCTCTGGCACTCTGCCCTTGGCCTGCTAATACTGGTAATAGTTCCCTTGATCTAGACGAGACTCTCAGTTCATAACACAGCTAGAGATATGATATCGCAGCCACTTTAGCTCTTTTCTCTCTCTACGACGGGCATATGATTGCTGCACAAAGAAAAGGAAAATGCAGCCGCTAGCTGCAGAGACAGGGAGGAGACTGGGAGGAAAGGGTAGGTCTTGGGCTGTGATTAAGCCATTTCAAATCAGGGGAGTGATATAAATGTCAGAGCAGCTCGCCACTCAATGTCCTGAACGGCTGCAGCAGCAGTCAAGGAATGGCTTGGTGGTGGAGGGAGGTGAGTGGGCCCCAGCTCAGTTCCCAGGCCTGGCTAAGTAGCCCTGAACAATCACAAGATGGCCCTCTGCTAAGGAAAGGGAGAAACTCTGAACTTGAGTGATGTGGGAAGAGCCAACAACATTAACAGCCTTGATAAAATCAGTACTTCTCCAACTTTACTGTGTCTTTGAATCACCTGGAGATCTTGTAAAAAAATTCAGGTCCCTGAGTTCTACCCATGAAGGTTCTTGTCTTGCTATCATCTTAACCCCAAGCCCTGGAATTCCAATGGATGGGCGAAGTGGAATGCTCTCTTCTGCTCAGTTTACTCATCATTAGTTTATGCCTCCTGGCAGACTTGTCTGCCATGGCTTGCTTGACTCTTAACTAACAGTGGAGTAGTGGACCTCCAGCAGAGCTGAGTTGCCCCAGATATTGAGGTTGTCATTGGGCCTGCACCAGCAGAAGCTGTGTTCTTGCTCTGAAATGGTCAGCCAGCCTGGGCTAGCCTGTGGGGCAGTTCAGCCCTGGGTATGTATCAGGAAGGCTGCTGATACTTGAGAACTCACTGAAAATGTGGCCAGGATTAGATTACCTTTTCTGAGCTAGTCAGGTCAGATTTCCAGGTGCGGAGGAGGCCATCTGGGGACAAGGCTTCAAATGGCCTGCCCCATCTGACTGTAGACAGTGTTGCACTTTGGATCATCACACTGAACTGCAAAAAAAGAATGAAAGTGTGTGTGTGTGTGTGTGTGTGTGTGTGTGTGTGTACTCAGGAGTATAGATGTAAGGTGTGTACCATCATATACCACAATAATGGATCTCAATGAGTGTACATGCACAGGACTCCTTGTGGATTACTGTTTACCTTATTCTTCCTTTGGTCAAAACCAAGACCTTTTTACTTTATGGACATTGAGTACCTCCTCTATATTAAGCATTATGAGAAAAGCATCAGAACTTACAGCATAACTAGAGAATTTTGCAAGATAGGAAAGCTTGTCACTCTATATCTTCCTAATCTATTTCTAATTTATTTTACTCTAACCCTAATCCATTTCACTCCTATCAGACAACTTCCATTTAGCCAGTTTTTCTTGACCTGGTCCTATGTGCTTGGTATGGTGCCAGTAGCTGGAGTGTACCAAAGAAGCATAGTAAATAGTTAGGGAGCCAGGTTTATCATGTATAGAACCAGAAGAAGAAGAAGAATAGAGAGGCCCAGCAGGCAGCAGAGTGGTTAAGGTGCTAGATTCCCATATGGCCAATCACTTTCAAATCCCAAACCCAGTGGCTCAAAATTCACACCGGAGGGACCAGCAGTTAGCATAATGGCTATGTCGCTGGACTCCCATGTAGTCTACTGCGGTTCGCATCCCAGACTCGGTGGCTTAAAACTCACGCCAGGCGCATGTGCGTGCGTGCCCAAGATCCTGAGAGGAGAACAGAGGAGAAGGGACTGCGGCATGGCCATCCCCCCTGGGGGGGGGGTGATTTCTCGCTTTCTGTCTCTCTGTCTCTGTCTGGTGAGAGCATGAGCCCTATAGCAAAACCCTCTCAAAAACAAACAAACAAACAAAAAAACTCACACTGGAAACATGTGTGTGCATGCCCAACATCCCAGGAGGAGAATGAAGGAGAAGGGCTTGTTGAGTAGACATCCCCCTTGGGGGTTGATTTCTCACTTTTCCTCTCACCATCTCTCTCTTGCAAGTGTATGTGCCCTACGGTAATAACCTAAAAAATAAATAAGTAAAAGAAGTACATGAGATAAATTAATGTTGCTGATAATGTGGTTCTTTTTTCGCAATCACAATTTTTCTCAAATTAGAGTAACAAACAGTCCCTTCACAGGAAAAATATTTCAGAACCATCTAGTCTGACTTTCAAATATTTATGTTACTTAAGCCTGAATAAATAGGACATTTGGTATAATTTTTAAACTTACAGATAAGTACCACAACAGATTTGTAAATTGTATACCAAAAAAAAAAAGCCTTCTCAAAAACCAATAATATACCAATTAAATCCACCAATATAATGATACTGCTTTGCTGAAACCAAATTGGCAGTGTTTGGTTTAATAATAGAAAGAGCCTCAAGTCTGGTTCTTTCTTTAATCAGCTTTGTAGTTTGCTTTTTTAATACTAATTCAGAGAGGGACTGTTTACATAAGAGTGCTGTTGAAAATTACATTAATGGTTTCAAGGCTTTGTCTGCTAGTTTGGAATAATCGGACCTCATACTTAACCAAAACCTGTCAGCATGCAATTCTCAAATGCTTAGCTCAGTGATTTATCATCTGATAGCACTGTAAAGCTGTCTAATTCCGTGAAGATAAAATTAACATTGTGACACTCTTGAGTCTGCATTAGATTTCATCCCATCATTGCCTGTATTAGGAAAAGAAAAATTTCTCATTATAAATTTACTGCCATACTTATTTTTAATTAACTACAACTTGCAAAATATAGTTGAGCCACACAATACATTTGCTTATAGATGAGCCTGCACTGGTGAAGGTCCTTTGGCATTCAGCACGCCTGCTCTAAACCAGGACGTGACAAAGTTCTCCCAATCTCATCTCATTTCAAGCTACAACGCTTCATTTGCACAGCCTCTGTGGTTTTACTTGACTTTCACGGGGTACAAACAAAATTGGGTACAAAAATATAAATGCAAGCACAAAAACATTACAACAAATTTTGATTTAAAAATGGCCACTCAGAAGGTCTTAGATTAGCACTTTTAGATTTTCACTGAAGGTAACATCATAAACCCATGATGAGTTTTTTGCAATGATGAGATAGTGAGATGCATCCATAACCCATTCTGAGGGTTCCATCTCCCCTGTTTCTCCATGCCAGGCTATACAGGGATACACTTACAGAAATTAGGTCAAGAAAAAGGATGAACTCAATGTCAAGCGGAAGGGATAAAGCTGAGCACTAAACAAACAGGTCTTTCCCAGACTCCAAAAGACCGTCTAAAACATTAAGACCTCCACCATCTAAAACATTGAGAACCCCTCAAGGGGCACCATTCCTTCCTAACTTGGCTCCCCTGAGCTGAAATTCCTGTATCTCCTCTAACTATCTCCTTTCATCAAACCCCAAAGTTAAAATCTCTGCTTAATGTTTGGAAAGAACAAACCCCTGTCTAACAAAGTGACCTCAAAACCTACCACCATCTCCCTTCTCCCTATTAATATATTCCCCGCATCTAAATCACTTAGTCTGGAGAAGGGACCTAGGAATTCTCCTAGATAATCACTGATAGCCGTTGCTATGGTTTATCCCCTCCAAAATTCATGTTGAAATTTAATCCCCAGATGGGACCAGCAATTGGTGTAATGGTTACATCGCTGTACTCCAACATAGTCGACCACGGTTCCAGTCCCAAACCAGGTGGCTTAAAACTCACGCCAGGCATGTGTGAGTGCATGCCCAGAATTCTAAGAAGAGAATGGAGGAGAAGGAATTGCAGCATGGCCATCCCCCCTGGAGGTTGATTTCACGCTCTCTGTTTCTCTCTGTCCCTCTAGTGAGCACACACACCATAGAGCAAAAAATCTCTCTACCCTTCAAAAAGGAGAAAGAAAAAAAAAGAAAAATTTAATCCCCAGTGTAACAATATGATGACCTGAGGTCTATAGAAGGTGGTTAGGCCTTGGGGCTTGTATTAGCACTTTATAAAAGGACTTGAGGGGATGAGTTATCCTATTCCATCTCTACTGAATGTGAGGACACAGCTTTCGTCCTTTGTAGAGGACACAGTGACAAGATACCATCTTGGAAGCAGAGCAGGCCCTCATCAGACACTGAACCTGTCAGCAACTTGATCTTGGGTTTCCCAGCCTCCCGAACTGTGAAAAATAAGTTTCTATTCTTTATACATTGTATTTTTTTTAATAGTAGCACAAACTAAGACAGTCATTAATGAACCAAATCCCACAGAGCAGCGCAGTGGAACAGCTTAGGAATTTCTGCTTTCCACTGGGTCCAGAAGGGATCTCCTAGGTCAGAGTTCTGTGATTTCTCACCTGAATGAGTTACAGGCATGACCATGCCTTAACTGTTGGCCCTATTGTAACAGGCCCATTCTCACACATCCACACAAGTATAAACAGTAATTCTCAGAGATAGTAGTTTCTACAAGGAAGGAAGAATTTCCTGTTTTCTAATTTCCAAGATGGCATTTCTAGTCACAAGATCAGAAAATCACTTTATTGTACAGAACAGTGTTTACTTCCTTTCTTTTTTCCCCTTTCAGGCTTACAGAGTGAGAAAAGGATCACACTTTTTTTTTTTAAGAGAGAGAGATTTTTATATAGAGTGTGTATGCTTGACAGAGAGACAGAAAGCAAGAAATCACCTCCCCATGGGGGATGGCCACTTTGCAGTCCCTTCTCCTCCACTCTCCTCTCTGGATTTTGGGCATGTACACATATGCAGCAGTGTGAGTTTTAAGTCTCTGGGTCTGGGACTCAAACTGCAGTCAACTACATGGGAGTCCAGCAACATAACCATTATGCTATCTGCTGGTCCCAGTACTACAAGTCTCTTAATAACTCCTCCTTGAGGTAAAGGAGAAGCTTTGAAATGGCCATCCTATTGATAACTCATCTAAATTCTCCACCAATGGCTTTTGCCCAATGGAGAATAACCATTGAGAAAAGGGAAGGCCGTGGGACCCACTAACCTATGTTAGAAGCATGGGTTCTCAAAATGGGCAACACAACATTTTCTAGAGTTACCAAGGAAGCTCAATGAATGAAGTGAGTGTTGAGTCAAAGCTTAAAGGTTAAGTCTCTACATACGTGTTGCACAGATGTGAAGAGAAGGAAGCATAAAGGAAGCTACAGAGCCTGGTGGGGGTCAGAGAGTAAGTGAGGAAACCAGAGCAGGAGAAAATAGTAGAGATAGACTAGATAACTAGGATGGGGTAGATTACAGGGCCACTCGAACACCAGACTGGGTCTAGGCTTATTCAAAAAGGCCACAGGGAACCACTCTCTAAGCTTGAGCAGAAAAGAGGAAGTGTGGTGAATTGAAATTGGGGGTTAATAAATGTAGCAATGGTGGGCAGAATGGATTTGACTAGAAATGGATTAAGGACTTCTTTTGTACTAACAATATTATTGCAATGATCCAGGTGATAAAGCCAAGACGGTTAGACTTTAGTTCAGGTGTTGTGCCCGATAAACCCAACGTCCACAAATGTGCTTCCATGCAGGAGATTCTTCCTTAAATAATTGAGTTACCAGAAGTCAATAGTGGAGCCCAGGTGTGAATTATGAGCATCCTTCCCACATAGTCAGAGAGATCCTGCTCCCACACACATCTGACTCAAAAAGCCACAATCTTCTGTGTTTTTTTTTATTATTAAAATGGATCACTGGATTCTCGTAGCACTCTTCCAATCCTCTCCCACTAAGCTAAGAAGAGTTGTGGCAAGAGGCAAGCCTAATTATCCCAGAATCTCCAGTCAAAATACTTTTGAGGATACTCACATTCTATACCAGTATCAGTTATCCATTGCCACGATGTTGAATAACAAACAACCACACAATCTCAATAAAGTAAAACAATAAGCACTTCTTTTGCTCATGAGTTGACAGGTTGGTTGGGCTTTCCTATTAAGCTGAGCAGGCTCATTCATGTCTGGCACATCAGTTGCGGCCAGCTGATCTACAATCATCTTAGCTAGGACAACTCCCCTCTGCTCCATATGCTTCCTCGTCCTCTAGGAGGCTAGTCCAGGCTTGTTCTCATATAGTGACAGGAGCTGACTACAAAGAAAGAAGCAAACAAGCCTTTTTGCAAGTGTGCATCCAGTTTTCTCCTGTCCCATTGAACAAAGCAAGTCCCATGTCCCAAAGTCAGAGTGGGTAAAGTCTCCAGAATGACAGGCACAGGGCATAGATACAGAGAAGCCATGAATGTGGCAATTATGACATCAATCAGCCCTAGTGCCTAAAAGAGAAAACTCATGAAAGATTAAAATTGCAAGATTTAATTGAAGATTGCAGAAGGAAATCCCGGTGGTAGTATTAGGAAGGAAATGATAAAGCCTTTAGTTGTAGAAAGAACGGTGAATCACAGACTGACTCCATCTCTTTCTCTCACCTTTCCCACGCCCGTGACAGTGAAAGTTCTGGCAGTGGGTGGCTGGACGTCCTGCCTATTTTGCTCTCCACTAGAGATGATCATGAATACTTTTGCTTTCCCTGATCTTTCCTTTCCGAATTCAAATACAACCTGCTCACCTTAAATAAACTCTCATTTCACTTCATATGCCTCTCCAGCTACTGACGTTCTTAAAATGTAAAGGAAAGAGGGAACCAGCAGTTAGCGTAACGGCTATGTCGCTGGATTCCCACGTAGTTGACCGCGGTTCGTGTCCCGGACCCGGTGGCTTAAAAAACTCACGCCGGGCGCGTGTGTGTGCGTGCCCAAGATCCCAAGAGGAGAATGGAGGAGAGGGGATTGCGGCGTGACCATCCCCCCTGGGGGGTGATTTCTCGCTTTCTGTCTCTATGTCTCTCTCTGTCTGGCGAGCGCACGCGCCCTACAGTGAAAAATCTCTCAAAAAAAAAAATGTAAAGGAAAGAAGGAATAGATGGAAAGCAAGAGACACTGACATCCTTACACGCTTGCTCCACCTCCGATTCCTCCTGAAAGAGGGATGCTGGGAGTAGAGTTGTACGTTTAGGAACAGCTCTTCTGTGTGTCTCAGTGAGGCAGAGGAGCAAGCTGAGGCAAGCTGACCAGCAGCAAAGGGCTTGCAGAACAGCACAGGAGATGCCAGGAGCAATGGGGGAGCAATCAGTCCATGGGGAAAGTGGGAGCCAAGAGCATGGATGTGGCCTCCAGGGAGAACTGCTAGAGCAGGGCTGTGCCCAGGGAAGCGAGGAAGTGACTGAGGGGTTGTAATCAGCAGAAAGCTCAGCAAACAACCCTGGATTTAGTAACAGCTGGAGGGTCCACAAACCGAGCCAGTAGGGAAGTGATCTCCATGGGCACTGTTCCAACTTGGGTCAGAAGGGGGAGCTGGCATCTGCAATTGAAACTGACCAAAGGAAAAAATCTCGGCTCCAGGGTGGGACATAATAGTTCAGATACAAGGAATTGCAAAGGAGATTGGGAATGGCAAGGCCGGTTATCCAGGGCCAGAAGATGACAGAGAGAACCTGAGTGGATTGTTCAGTGCCTAAGTTTTTGCCAAGCTGAAGACAAGGGGCCGTGTCTGTAATGTACCTAATCTGGGCAGCACTTGTTCCCTCTAGTCCTGAAATTTGCAGTAGGATTTCACTGTGGATATGAATTGGTGATGTGTGGGAGAATGGCCAGCAGGCGCAAAGGGAGGGGTGGGGGGCCACGAATTCAGAAAGAGGATCTCCGAAGGGTTCTCAGACACCCCTCCTTCGTCTTCCCTTTGGACTGAGGAGGCCTTTGGTGACTTAATGAAGCTAGGGGATCAGCCCTAATTTCTCCTCCATCCCTACACACTGAACCCAGCGGCAATGGGGCTTCAGTGGGCTTGGATTTTTTTCTTGTTCCCTTCCCTTCCCCACAGTGGAAGAAATCCTAACTCATATGATCACAGAGATACATCTATAAGGCAGTGGGCCAGGGATTTGATCTTAACATTGCTCACCCCAAACCAATTGCACTAATGCAATAGATTACAATATGCAGACAGGAATCCAACCCTCTGGCTGCTGGTTCAGCCGTTGGATTTTTTTTTTTTT
>NW_006159610.1:3671597-3675789 GCF_000334495.1 Tupaia belangeri chinensis | reverse complement strand
ATTTTTTTTTTTTTAATTATCCTTTTCTCTAAGAAGAGAGCACCATCTTGTGTAGAAACACTGAAGTTCAGGCTATGCCAACATTTTATTCTTTTTTCAAGTTTCCAGTAGGTCTGTGTCCTAGCGTTCACTTTCCAGAGTTCACTGAGATATTGCATTATAAGAAACAGTAAGCTGTCCTCAAGTGTGTTAAATCAATGCCAGGTACAGGATGCTACACTGAAGATGTACCTGGTCCCAGAGGATGCATTTCAGCATGGTTGTTAAAGACCTATTATTTCTCTTCCCCTTCCTTAATAGAAACAAACTCTATCTTAAATTCCTCACATAGAGCATGTCTATGGAATAAAGGTTTTCTACAAACTCCTCCACCCAAGTCTGAATTATCTCATTGGGCTTTTGTCCACAGTATGCGGGCGGGTTGTAATGCTGCTGCTAGGAAGGGTGGTCCTGATTTGTAGCATTTGCTGATTTCCTGATGCAAGCACTCTCCCTGTGGCTGATTTCAAGAACCAGCAGCACATCATGCCAGCAGAGCTGGGAGAGATACGTACCAGTCTTTAGCTTCAGGTACAGATGGTTCCAACACTCCCCGGGAGACCCGAGTTCTGTATTCATTTGTAAAGGAGGTCTCCCGTTCATTGCTTGGAGGTAAGTAACTTGTCCAAAGGGACAGATGACTGAGGGAAACGGGCCACACTGGAGGACCCAGTGATCTACGAAGTACCAGACTCTGTTAGGAACCGAGTTGGGAAGCAAGGATCTTCTTCTTACCCTTTTACAAAAACACAAAATTCCAGGGTCTTGGATGCTATATCCTAGAAGAGTTGGTTTTCATCCAGGTAATAATATGTGGGAAAATGCTTAAAAAGTATCTAACAGGGCCCAGCAGATGACATGGTGGTTATGTTGCTGGACTCCCACATGGCTGATGGTGTTTGAGTCCCAGACCCGGAGGCTTGAAACTCACGCCAGTTGTGTGTGCATGTGTGCCCAAGATCCCCGGAGGAGAACGAAGAAGGACTGCAGCAGGGTCATCCCCCCGGGGGGGTGATTTCTCACTTTCCCTCTCACTGTCTGTCTGTCTTTCTGCCTATCTGTCTGTCTGTCTGTCTCTCTCTCTGGCAAGTGCATGTGCCCTAAGGCAACAACCTCTAAAAAAAAAAAAGAAAGAAAAATAAAAGTACCTAACATATAATTTGTGTGCAAAAAGTTGTTATACTTTTTGTAAAAACTTCAACTTTCTGAGATGCTTCAAAAGGCTACATAAGTTGATAAATTCATTATTTTCACTGATTAAGCTTCTAGAAGGAATAACTGTATCTTCTTCAGCCTTCAACAAATGTTCCCTCAAGATCTATGGGAAGCTCTATTTTCATTTGAAAAGTGCCAGTAGTGATATTGACAAACACTCCTTCAACCAGGATAATCCTTCTAGAAAAATGGCATCTATTAAATATCTAATACACACCACGTGATTAACACAAGGTTTCTTTTCATCCTTGCGGCAACTCTAAAGGAAATGCTACTGTTGTACTTTTATAAAGAAAGAAATGGGGGGGGGACCAGCAGTTGGCATAATGGCTATGTCGCTGGATTCCCACGTGGTCGACTGCGGTTCGAGTCTCAGACCCAGTGGCTTAAATTCACGCCAGGTGTGTGTGCTTGCATGCCCGGGAGAAGGGATTGCGGCGTGGCCATTTCCCCGGGGGGGGGGGGGGGCAATTTCTCGCTTTTTGTCTCTCTGTCTTTCTGGCAAGCGCATGCGCCCTATAGCAAAAACCTCTCCAAAAAAAAAAAAAAAAAGAAGGAAATGGGTGCGGATGTAAGGGTACTGTCCATTCATAACATAGTGACAAAGCTGACATTTTTCAGACAGGGACCTTTTGACTCAAAACACATTTTTATCTCCGTATGTCCACACTGCCCTTGAATGAAAGAAGGCGGAAATCAATGGAGGCATTTTCATCAGGTTGTAATGAAGCAGGCCCGACTCCATCTTAAAGGAGCACGTCCATTATAAACTATTAGATTCCTATGATAGGAAACTTGCATTCTCCTCTTTTCTCTAAGAGAAAATAGAGCAACTGACACTCCTATTTGCTTTAAACCCCACTCCTCCTAGTTGCCTTAAGATAAGGTCCAGTCACCGGACCTTGCCCTGAGTGATGAAGACCATTAAGATACCATTGTGTTGCCTTAGCTTCAGCTCTGGGACCCCCAAGCCAGACACCCCTCTTTCAGCCAGGATCGCCCTCCGCCCTACCACACCACAATCCCATCTTTAGACCCCTGGGCCAGGAACTTCGAGGGAGGACTGCCCGCCTTAGTATCAGCCCCGGGATCCCCAAGCCAGACACCTCTCTTTCAGCCAGGTACACTTTTTTCTTTTCCTTTCTTTTTCTGTCCCATTACCCACATATTTCATTTGTAAATTTTTCTCTTCTGATTAACACATAGTATCGCCCTCTGTCCTACCACACCACACTCCCATATTCAGACCCCTGGGCCAGGAACTTCAAGGGAGGACTGCCTGCCTTAGCTTCAGCCACGGGACCCCCAAGCCAGACACCCCTCTTTCAGCCAGGAACGCCCTCTGTCCTACCACACCACACTCCCATCTATAGACCCCGGGGCCAAGAACTTCCAGGGAGGACTCCCCGCCTTAGCTTCAGCCATGGAAACCCCCAAGCCAGACACCCCTCCTTCAGCCAGAAACACCCTCTGCCCTACCACACCACACTCCCATCTTTCCACTTCTAGGCCAGGAACTTGGAGGAAGGACTGCCCACCTTAGCTTCAGTCCCGGAACCCCCAAGCCAGACACCCCTCTTTCAGCCAGGTACACTTTTTTTTTCCTTTCTTTTTCTGTCCCCTTACCCACGTCTTTCATTTGTAAATTTTTCTCTTCTGATTAACACATAGGAACGCCCTCCTTCCTACCACACCACACTCCCATCTTTCCACTTCTAGGCCAGGAACTTGGAGGAAGGACTGCCCACCTTAGCTTCAGTCCCGGAACCCCCAAGCCAGACACCCCTCTTTCAACCAGGAACGCCCTCTGTCCTACCACACCACACTCCCATCTTTAGACCCCTGGTGAAATCGCGTGCCGTGCTAGTGCTCAGTGCTCGACTTTTTCTTTATTCTACGTATTATTTACTTCCCACTTATTCAGTCCTCACTTCCTTTATCTACACCATCCCTTACTGTCTAGATAGGTCTACAATTACATTTCTGAAACATTGTAGCATTTTAAGACTCTCTAGAATCCTCCCTTTCTCTGAACCACCTGTGAAGATGAGCTACATTTCTTTGTACACCTGAAGAGAATACTTTTTCTTGGATTACATTACTAAACACAATTGAAGAGAGACTTTTGCTGTCTCCATTCCACATCAGAAAGGAAACACACTTGCTCCTACTCAAAGAAACATTCTCGTAAAAGGTTTTTCAAAGAAAACACACCTCCCAATGGTTAGAAGTAGAAGAACCTCAGGCCTGAATAAAGCAGGAAATATGTATCCATCAAAGGAACACAGTAACTCCCTTCCTTTTCTTGAAAAAATAGAGGACGTTTCCAAAATGTCCGAGATAGAGTTTAGAACATTCATATTGAACAAGTACTATGAGCTGGAACAGAAAAGAGACAATGAACTACAGGAGATGAGAAAGTCCTTCAACGATATGAAGGAAGAAATGCTAAGGAAGAATAAGACAGAACTATTAGAGGTGAAGTCTGAAATACAGGAAATCAAAAACTCTCTAGAAAGTATTAAAAGTCGATTAGACCATGCTGAAGGTCGAATCTCTGATGTAGAAGATAAAACTTCTGACCTAGAGAAAGCCACCGAAAAGATAGAGAAAATAACAAACAAATATGAGGATAACATACGGGAAATACTAGATTCCATTAGACATCCAACATCCAAATAATTGGTATCCCAGAAGATGAAGAAACTAATAAGAGCATGGAAAACCTATTCTATGAAATCTTGGAAGAAAATTTCCTAAGCATAGAGAGGCACTCAAACATCCAGACCCAAGAAATACAAAGGATACCAAATAGAATCAACTCAAGATCTTCCCCAAGGCATATCATAGCCAGACTGGGTAAGACCACAGATAAAGATAAGATACTAAAACTGGCAAGAGAGAAACGACAAGTGACTTACAAAGGTCACCCCATCAG
>NW_006159610.1:3663759-3666896 GCF_000334495.1 Tupaia belangeri chinensis | reverse complement strand
TATATATATATATACACACACACACACACATACACATACACACACATATATATATACACATATATATATATTTAAAACCATACTGCTTCTGTTGTTAAAAAATAAAGTGCTCAGCACAATGCACTTTATGAAAAAAATGTAAAAAAAAAAAAAAAGATTCCATTGTGTTTAGGTAGGGATGGAACATACCCTTAGGGATGATTAACCTGTTTGTTTTGCTTCTATAACGTGCTTTTGCTTTTACATTGTAAAACCCTACCCCCTACCTACCATTCCAAGTCCACCCACCTTGTCCTTATAAATCATCATGTCCTCCTGGAAAAGACCGGAGTTTTGGCTTACATATGCTCCCTTCTTCTTTCACAAGGGTCTGCAGGGTTTTGAGAAACATGAGTGTTCCCAACCCCTGTACGTCACTGGCTTAATCAATAAACTCCAATAAATGTGGCTACGTCTGGATGTCCTCACTGTCATGCCATATCACTGTATGAATAAAACTGATTGTGTGTGGTACGCAGCCCATGAGCACTTTTACACGGCTACATATGTATCTCTTCCCTCTTCTCCGTTACTCATACCTGTGGACCATTTTCTCTTCCTCAGTCTACACCAAAGCATAAACAAAGGAAGAAAACATTCACCTGCACTGCTATGGTTTGAGTGTTATAGCCCTGCTGAAACTTATGCTATAACTTAACACCCAGTGGGATAGTGTTGAGGCTCTCGTGAACAATTCTGGCTCCCAGGAGAAAGCAGTTCTCATTAATCAGCTCCCTGGAGAGCAGGTTGTTAACTGGCTGCCTACAGATGTCTCTCTCTTTTTGCACACACCCACTTTCCTTTCCATTTCTCTCCACTATCTTGTAATATAGTACCACAGACTGGCCAGATGCTAGCCCCACACCTCTGGACTTTCAAGTCTAGAATCATAAACCAAATAAACCTCTGTTCTTAATGAATCATTTGGTCTCATGTATTTCTGTTATAGCAACACAAATGTGCTAAGACATCTACTTTAGTGAAATACAAAGATTGTTCTCCTCAAAGTGGAAAAGAAGGGAACAAAGAAACTGACACTCCACTGGGAGTGGATCTCTAAAGGGTTCTCAGACATCCCTCCTTCATCTTCCCTTTAAACTGAGGAATGTAGTGGAGGAGAGGTGAGATGCAGTCAAAAAGAAGACAGCAGGGGGTGAGGGAAGCCGGCAAGATTATAGGAAGCTCTGTTAGGACTGTCCTTCTCTACAAGAAGACATTCAGCCCACTGTTGTGACTGATGTGAATGAGACCCTCAGACCGCTGAAGCAGCTGTGGTCACAGCTTGGCAGCTGTGGTGTGGTTCAGAGACCACATAAAAGGAGGCCTGGACGCTGCAAGCAGTCCTGACCACATCAGCCCCTCTCCACCCCTGGAGCTTGAAGAAACTGGAGATTCAAATCAAATACAGCTACTGAGGGTGACCTTAGGAGATCTCTGCAGCTACCTGGCTTATATAAATTCAGATGGTGGAAGGAGAAAACACAAATCCCAGCCTGGGAGGATGCAGAGGATACTTCATGGAGCAAGTTGTATTGATGTAGCATTTGTGATTGGCCATGAAGGTGCTGCAGTGTGCTCAGAGCCCTTTCCCATGTCACCAAACAGATTAAGTCACCCCACCCCTCCCCAGTGAAGAGGGCTGAAGGAGGAAAGGGCAGGTTTTCTCTGGGTCTTCCGAACAAGTGGAATAACTGAGGAAGAAATGTAGGGTGGGAAAGAAAAAGGGTGCCGCTATCCTAAATAAAAGCCCGGCCTGAGAGTAATATGTTTGCTTTCCATCAAATGACCTCTACATACTGCAGAGAGCCAGAAGGCTATTTATTCTGCCACTTATAGACAATCAGAATAGTGTGTATTTAAAGGACGAAGGCTCAAGAACCCAGAATTTACTCTTACGCTACTGGAATAATTTGACAACTTTGGCAATGTCTAAATACAAGAACACTTCAAAAGATTTTGAAAAATAGAATTAAAGGACAAATTTATTTTAGTGTAAAAAGTTTTGAAAATCCATGCATACTTTTTTCATAACATACATTTTTCAAAACCTTTTAAAGACCCTCCTCATGTAAATACTTTAAGACATTCCTCTGCCTAAGGCTAACAAAAGCATGGTATAACTAATACTGATCCACTAACTCTGAAATGCAACCCTGACCAGTTGCCCAATTGCCAGGATAGACCATGATGAGCACACACCAAATGTGAAGGGAAGAGGGGGTCTCCAGCAGCTGAGAGGGACAGTGATCACTAAGTTTGGAATTAGGAGAGAAAAGGCAGGGTTTGGAAGGTAGGGGGCACTGTCCTGTAGGAGACTGAAGACGACGCCTGCTCTAAGAGCTCTGCTGAAGCTAGAGTGAAGGGCTCGGATCCAAGCATGCCAGAGGCCACCGAGGTCCTCCCAGTTCGCACAATGGGTTTCTCTGGTTTGCTTGTTTGCTTTCCTTTGATTCTGCAGTTCAAAGGAACTAGGATGTGTTGATATTTTAGGTAAAGAATGTGCTTTCTGGGTGATCACATTTATCTAGCAGTGGAATGAAAAGGAAAAGAACAGGCTGAAAGAAGCAAAGCTCATGGTCTTCAACAGAAAGAAAAAGTATGTGTTTTTCAGAGGATGTTATGAACATGGATATATGCTGTTCTCCCTCTTTTACTTCCTACACTGTGAATGACAAACACATTGTTGGTATAAAGAATGAATATCACACAGAGTAAGGGTGGGGAACTGACACACTTGACACAAAAATGAATTTTCAATACTAGTTACTAATGGGGAACTGGTATATAAGAAAATAAAAGCAAAGCAAAACAAAACAGAACCAAGAAGAAATGTATTATAGCTGGGATGCATTGGTCTAAGATATGAGTCCTAGTGGTCTCTTGCTATTGCCTCTCAAAGGCAACGAAGACTGAACATTGCCAAACAGCCCCACATGCAGGGGCTCCTTGTACATCTACCACAGCTACTTACTACTGGAATTATCAGCTGAATAGTTCTTGTTTTTTTTAGAATAGATACAGTATGGATGAAGTATAGATATTGTTCAGCTAGCCTACTTAGAGGCTAGGGCACACTCTTTTCAACACAGTAATATACA
>NW_006159610.1:3642871-3663551 GCF_000334495.1 Tupaia belangeri chinensis | reverse complement strand
CAATACAGTAATAGACAGGGTGAGTAATGGGATTTTGACGTTAAGAGGGTTAAATTTCCACATCTAAGTACCTGTGGTATGTCAGGATAAGGGAATTGCTTTGCCTTCTAAGTCAGGCCAGAGCTGAGAAAGCAGATTACTGAGGCTGTGCAAGTTGACACATGCCCTGATTCCAGAAGCTATAAAAAAAGACAGTAGAGAGGTGGGTATTAGACCCTGCCCCTTGTTTTCATGACATTTCATTTGGGTTGGCCATTAATCAGAGACCATGTTGATATAAGAAATGCTGAGACTCTTTTCAGCAACCTAAACAGCTTATAGACTAGTCAGCCATTCATCTTTTCTTTCTACAAATGCCAATTTTCCTTGTGTTTGCTGAACTTTCCATCCAAATGTTTGGGTGTCTGATGTTTAATGTACACAGATGCCAAAGTTCTTTCAGAGTCAAATATTTGGATTGCAAAACATTGAGAATATCCATAGTTGACTTTTTGGTCAGATACTTGGTATTGTGTAAAGACACCTGAGTTTTAACAATAAAGTCTAAGAATGGATAGACTGACTAATGGTAGGGGAGAATGGTACTGCATCTAAATTAAAGTGTGATTTTAAGCTAGTGAACATTTCTTTTTGTTGCTAGAGGGCATGTGGACTTACCAGAGAGAGAGAGAAAGCATCCCCCATAGGGCATGGTCATGCTGCAATTCTTTTCCACACTGTCAGGATTTAGGGTACTCATGCACATGTACCCAGCATGTTCCTCAAGCCATAGGGGCCACGACTCAACTCATTGTCGTCCATGTGGGATCTGGCTTCCTATACAACAGTTCTTAGCTGGCTACACTACTGACTGACCTCAGTGAACATTTTTATTGGGCTGAAGTTCTACTTGTTCAGCAGTCTCCATCACAAAGAGCCAAAGCAGGCCCAGCCACGTGGTCAGGATGAGATCACAACTGACTCAAAGTTTAGCTGGTGCTGGCAGGAATAGAAAGACCAAAGGCCTAGTAAAACTACAGTCTAAGGAGTTTTGGCTAGAGAAGCCAAAGTCCTCTGTTAGAAATAGTCAAAAGGGTAAGGAATCAACTAATAATAATCTAAAGATGAGAAGAATGAGGAAAGAGACCCAAGATTGTTTTATCATTTAGACTCAGGCTTAGCACTGGTCTGAAGGTGCAGGTTTGGAGAGGACCATTTTGCAAGGGATGATTCCTGAATCTGTCGAGAAGCAGATTTACCTACTCACTGAGCACTACGGATGGCAAGATCACACTGGGTCAGTTAGCTTGACAAGGACAAATAAGTTTCTTTGGTGTCACCCAAGTCAATGCACCAAAATCCTGGCCTAGTAAATGAAGAGGACGTGAAAAATAAACTGAGGCCCAAGAACATCACCACCATGAAGTGGCAGATATTGGAGGCCACAAGAAGGAAAAGTAGTCTAGTTTGGAAATAGTGTGGCTATAGTTAAATCTGGACCTCGGATTCAGACAGACCAGGATTCCAATTCCAGCTCTGCTACTTACTGTTGCTGAGACAGGAAATTACTGTTTGGAGAAGGAAATTAACCTCTCTGAATCCTTGGATGCTCCATCTATAAAACAAGTGTAATATTGTTGTAATGGCAACTACTTCACCGGAATGTGAATTGTAGAGGGCATTACAACAGTTAACATTATATTGAGTTTTTACAGGGTGTCGTGCTCTTATAGGGTTTCTGTTTTTAGTTTCTTTCTTTCTTTCTTCCATAAGTGAGAGAGACAGAGATCACCACCCACCCACCCACACACACACAGGGTCTGGATGCTGTGATCCACCTCCAGCTTCAGCCAGCCCTAGACCATGGGCATGAGTATGCCTGGTATACTCAGGGAATTCTCTGGATATGAACCTGGAGCTTCCCCATGTGGGTCACCCTTATGTTTTACCACTGACAGTGGTCCAGTCCCTCTTTAAGGTATTATCATATGCTTTGCAAATAATAAGAACTCAATGTCAGGCATAGTAACTGTCTATATTCTAAAATATTTGTAAAGGAAATATCGTATGAAGAGTTATTACTGAGATTCTCTCTCCACCTGTGATGCTCAGTTCCTTCTGTGTAGTTGCTGGGGAAAATCTGCCGCTGTGCTGACCGTGCTCTGCCGGACAAGGTGTCCATGAAACTACAATTTTAGAAACCTCTCTCTGTGTCAAGGGTTAAGAAAATGAATCCATTTTTAGGGTTCATATCATTTGAGGATGTCACTATGGACTTTACCTGGGAGGAGTGGCAGGACCTGGAAGATGCTCAGAAGATTCTATACAAGGATGAGGTGCTGGAGACCTACAGCAACCTGGTGTTTTGGAACACAGCATTGCCAAACCTGCAGTGATCTTCGAGTTGAAGCGAGGAGGAGAGCCATGGACATCAGAAGAACGTCCCAGCTTGAACCTCCCTGGTTAGTCAGTGCGTACTTGTCAGGGACCAGTGTAATGTATTTTCTTTTAGAGAGCTTATAGTTCATTGAGAGGGAAAAACAAAATGTTAGTACTGGTGAGGTTAAAAAATGTAGAAAAGGTTTTACTTGAATAAGAGTGTAAAAAATGGGGTATATTAGTTTTTAAAGAGATGACATGTTTAAGGTAATTAGTATGTATTTTTATTGGATACAAGTCCTTTCTAAGTAACATTTGGGCTTACATGACAAGAGTTCTTTTGGCTTCTGCAAATAGATGATTTAGAAAACTGTTCACATTAGCAACAGTACACGATTCTCACTGTTATTAAAAAAAAGAGAAAAAGTACAGGGAAAACAAATGACAGATGGAATTCTTTCAGTGTAAAATACAGCAAGACAGAAGGTAGATATTTAGAATATTTATAAAGGTATTAAAGGAAATGGAAACATAAAGGAATAAAATAAATCCACTTAGCTTTCAAAAATGAAAAATAAAATAAATTTTAAAAAAGAGTTATTACCAACAATATAAAAATATACGTGTTAAACACAAGTTGCTCATGAAATGTTAACAAAATATTGATATAAAGGCTATGTTTGAGGAACAGAACTGGATGTTATAGGAGATGCAAAGGTAAATTAGACATGGTCTCTGCTCTTAAAGAGCTGCTAGCCTAGGAAGGAAGGTAAGACAAACATAAAAGGAACTGGTATCTGGTATCCTATACAGGAGTACATGTGTGCTGAAATCGACATAAAAATGATACATTAGGTGCAAGGGGGGTTAGCTGGAAGGTATCTCCATCTGCGTGAGAGAATGGAGCCTCATGGAAAAGAGGGGAGGATGTGACAAATGCTGATGTAGCCTTGCTTATTAGCCATTCTCATCTCTTTTCCCTCTTGTTAATTTCCCAGATAAATATTTACTTTTCTGTCTCCCTTGCAGCTAGGAGGCCCATGTAACATAATGCTGCACGTACTTATGAGGAAGATTACTGGAACTTCTGAAAATGGTCTACTATGTGGTGGAAGGGACATTCATTACTGCTGTCATCTTGCCTTTCTTGCTATCTTAAACATGAACATAATGTCTGGAGCTGTAATAGACACTTGGCAATAATATTGAAAGCCAGCATGCCAAGATGTTAGAAGGATTAACGGGACCTGTGTCTTTGATAATATGACTAAGCAGCTGCAACAGCCCTAAGGAGCTCACCTCTGGAGTTCTCATTATGAGAATGATCAAATGTTTAAGTCATTGCTGGTTTAGTTTGATGTTCCTGGAGTTGAATGCATTTCTGAGGCAGAGGAGTTGAGAGCAAAAGCACAGATGAGGGATGAATGTCATTTCATTGAAAGTCAAGCATACATTCTGGGACCAGCAGTTAGCATAATGGCTATGTCGCTGGACTCCCATGTAGGTGACCACAGTTCAAGTCTCAGACCCCGTGGCTTAAACTCACGCCAAGCACATATGCTTGCATGCCCAAGATCCTGAGAGGAGAAAGGAGGAGAGAGGTGTGGCATGACCATCACCCCTGGGGAGTGATTTCTTGCTTTCTGTCTCTCTGTCTGTCTCTGTCTTTCTGGCGAGTGCACGTACCCTATAGCAAGAAACCTCTCCAAAAATAACTAAATAAATAAAAAGTCAAGCATGCATTCAAGAATAATCAAATAAGCCTTAACTTGTTGGAGCATACAAAGAAAAAAATAAAGGTTGCATGGTAAGGAGCTTGATTTGGCAATGGGGAAGCTAAGGGAGCTTTCTGTATGGGAGAATGATGTAAATATACTTATGAAGGTTAAACTGGGTAGTTTGGTTTGGAAGCCAGGGCTGCTAGAAGCTGGAAGAGCCCCTGGTTAGCAAGCTATGACAGAAGTTCAAGAAGGAGGTAGAGTCTGGCAACAGATGGCAGAGTGGGTGAAGATGTAGTAACTGTACAGACTGACTTCCCTTCTGATTTTTTCTACTATGAAGTTAAGCTCTTGAAACCCAGCTTCAGATGGCTTTTCTCTCTAATTACCTATATTTCACAATGGAAAGTGCTGTTACAAAACACTATTTCTCTTAAGATATAAAAATGCCTCAAACCTGGCTAGCAGTTGCTAGCCAGAGTGCACAAAGAGACTTTGTTAATCTCTCACTAATACTTTCATGTGTCACATGGGGAAAATCTGTGGTACAATAAAGAAGTTGACTAGCAGCCAGACACACTCATGAACTGTATAGCCATCAGTATTTGCTAAGGAAAATAAGATGCAGAAAGTACTAGAGGTGTAAAGAACGAACATGCATGTCCTTAGCATCTAGCATCTACTGTGCATCATACATAGTTCTAGAAACATTTATACACTTTACCTCATGTTTACCAATTTTCAAGATTGGTAGTAACAGCCGAGAAAACTAATCTTTAGAAAGGTATGTGCCTTGTCCACATTTTATATGCCTGTTAATTGGCAGGGCAGAAACTAGGTTTCAAACTCAAATACTGTAACAAATATGAAAGCATCTGGTATAAGCTAATCTGTATCTGCCCCATTCTCCCCAATTCATATGTTCAAGTCCTAAAGCCTCAGAATATGACTGTATTTAGAGATAGTCTCTAAAGAGTTGATTGGGTTGTCAGAAAAGTCACGACATATTTTTCTGGGTTTCTATTGTATATAATATGCGTCGGCCCTCATCTGACTGGCGTCCTTATTTCTACAATCTTCTTTCTAGAAGAGACAAGGACAAAGGCAAGCACAGAGGGAAGACCATGTGAAGACACGGGGAGACATGGGCCATGAGCAAGCCAGAGAGAGAAAACCCTTCTGACTTGACTTCCAGCTTCCCAAACTATGAGACGACAACCTTCTGTTGTCGAAGCCATCCAGCTGACTGCGCAACATCTGAGCTTTCTTCCCCAGTCCTGTCACTTTGTCTTCCACCTTGCAGGCCAGGAGACTGAAGGACCAGCTCCAGGTAAGAGAGACAGCACCACTCAGCACTTTCTATACTCCCAGCATGCTGCAGATTTCTTAGAGTAAGGAGAGGCTGATTCCAGTCAGAAATGTCAGAAGGCTCCTCAAAAAGTTACACATAGAACTGCCATTTGAAATCCTCTCTTCAGGTTATTTTCAAATATATATCAAATTATTACCAGCTCTCTTTTTATCTGTGCAATATTCTACAATCCATTCCACTCGCTTACATACACTCTTGTATTTGTTAACCTTGTTCTCATCTTCTCGCCCCCTACCCTTTCCATCTTCCGGTACCTAACATTACACCCTCTAATTCTGTGTGATCAAATCTTTAAGCTTCTGTTAATATGGTATTTGTCTTTCAGAGTCTGGCTGATTTTTCTTGGTATTATTTCCTCCTAGTTTGCCCATTTGCCTTGAATGATCAAAGTTCATCCTTTTTATGGCTCAATAGCATTCCGTTCTGTGTGTATGAAATTTACTTTACCCATTTATCAGTTATAGGACATTTTTAAAAATTTTTAAAAATTGCCATTGATCCAAAAAAATCTGATTTTTGCGTTGTTTTTTGTTGTTGTTGTTTTTTGTTTTTTTTAAGAGAGAGAGATTTTTGCTGTAGGGCGCATGTGCCCACTGGAGAGACAGAGAGACAGAAAATGAGAAATCACCCCCTAAGGGCAATGGCCACGCCCCAGTCCCTTCTCCTCCATCCTCCTCTCAGGATTCTGGGCATTCACACACACGCACCTGACACGACTTTAAGCTACTGGGTGCAGGACTTGAAGTGCAGTCGACTACATGACAGTTCAGCAACATAGTCATGACACCATCTGCTGGTCCCTAGAAAATTCTACTTTTAAGTGGACTAAAGAATTGAAAACAGATGCTCAAACACTTGTACAAAAATGTTCATGGCAGCACTATTCGCAATGACTAAAAGGGAAAGCAACACAAAGCCTATCAATGATGAATATATAAGCAAAATGTGGTATATACATACAATGGAATATTATCCCACCATACAAAAAGAATGAAGTACTGATATATGCTATATGGATAAATCTAGAAAACATTATGCTACATGAAAGAAGCCAGGCACAAAAAGCCACATATTGCATAATCCTATTTATATGAAATACCTAGAAAAGGCAAATCCAGAAAGACAGAAAGCAAATTAGTGCTTGCCCAAGACTTAGAGGAAGAAGAAACAGAGAGTGATTGCTTAACAGGTACTGCGTTTCCTTTTGGGGTGATGAAAATATTCTGGAACTAGACGTGATGGTTGCTCAACACTGTGAATGTGCTAAATGTCACTGGATTGTTCACTTGAAAATGGCTGATTTTAAGCTATCTGAAGTTTACCTCGATATTTAAGTGCTGGGAGCATAGAATAGGGCAAGGAAGATAAAGGCTGATCTTCTACAAAGACATCTGAGGAAGGACATAGTGTGGAAAGAGATTAGACGGAAAAAAACGTGGACTCTGTTACTACCAACTGTGTGACCAAGGAGAGCCACTCGTCCACTCTGGGCCCCGTTTTCACATTCGTGAGACTGCAAATTCTACCTGAGAATTTATTAAGTTTATGAATCTATACACTCTTCTCTAATGACCTTCTAGATGCATCCTAGTTTTTAAGTCAGTTCACTAGTTTAATCAGTGCCAACTTCCAAGACAGAACTCAATGTCAGAGAGGCCAGAAGGGCCTGCTGTTCTAATAAATATTCTCTGCTGAATGTGAGGAGGTGAAAGGGAGAGTGGAGCCAGCAATTAAAAAGTTGAGGGAGCAAATGCCATTGATGCCTCCGGCCAAAGTTGCTAAAGAAACATGGTTTTCCACTTTACTACCCAGCAAAGCTAAGAAATAACCCACTGCACACAACTCCATATGACCATGTGCATAAACAAACACCATAAACTTTAAGGCTGTCTGTTCCTAGGTTAAGAGATGATGTGGAGCCATGTGAGTATTGAAGAGGCCAGAACTGGCTGAGGCATTTGGTGGTGATGGAGACAGCTCCACGCTGGCTGAGAGCAGAGAGGTGAGGGCAGTGAAAAGGCTGCAGGATCGCTTTCTCCCTGAGTGCAGGCCAGACAGGAAGGCAAACATAGCTCCAGTCACACCCACAAGGCTGTGACTCCAGGACATCTTAGAACTGTAGTGTGACACTTTGCTCCACCTTCCAAAGAACAAAGAACCAAGCTTCCCCCTGCTTCTCCAGCCACTGTACAGGAAAGGACTCCAGCTCCCTGCAGGCCGAGTCAACCTGCTTACACAGCAAGCCTGCAGGATAGGGCTAAAGGCAGTCTCCCCTGGGATGGCAGAGTCTGCTTCCCACTGCCACCCTCTCTTGCTTGCCAATAGCTGGTTGGCCCTAGGAATCCCATGCCCAAGGAAGAGAGCTGCACAGATTCATCTCAGTGCATTTACCTAGACCTGTGCATTCGGATGCCACCTACACAGCCTTTGCAGTCACCACGAAACTGTGTGTGAGGAAAAAGCCAGGCACCATCAGCTGCCTGTTCAATCTGAACCTGCCACCATCTGTCCTGGCAAAAACAATATGTATCGGTCTAGTCCACAAACACTAAATAGTATCTACTGTGTTACCAGCACTTCGCTTGGCACAGTTCATGTTCTCTGTCCTTAGGAACTCCTTCTATTCATCATTTACTCATTCCATTTTTCTTTTTTTTAAGAATTTTTTTAAATTCAACTTTCTTTCTTCCTTTATTTATTCATTTAAATTTGACCAGAGAGGAACAGAGTGAAGGGGTGGGGGAGGGGGAGAGAAAGCAAGACACCAGGTTTGGGACTTGAACCGCGGTCGGCCATGTGGGATTCCAGCGTCCCTAACCACACCACCTGATGACCCCCATTTTTGTTTCTTTAACTGCCAGAGGGTACGTATGCTCACCATAGAGAGAAAGAGAAAGAGGGATAAAGCACCACCCAACTGGGAACGGTCATGCCACAATCCCTTCTTCTCCATTGCTCCATCAGGATTTTGGGCATGCACACAGAGGGTTGGTTTTATTTTTTTGTTGTTGTTTTGTTTTGTTTTGTTTTTGCCAAGCCTCCATGATCAGGATTTGAACCATAGTTGGTCATGTGGGATCCAACTTCGTTAGCGACTACATTATGGGGCTGGCCTGACTGATTCCATTTTCCAATCACCTATTCCACGTGAGACACTAACACTAGAAGCTCGAAGTCAACATACAAAGAAAAAGCACTCGTATCTAAGACAGCTAGAAAATTATCTCAAGCAAACACAGCATGTAGGCAAATGTTGACAAATGCTCCCTCTCCATGTAAGTTCAGCCAGCTGAGCTCATCATTAAACATGAACTCAAGCACGTAACCACTAAAAGAGGCCCAAGCCACCACCAAGTCAAGTGTCTTCCCTAGTGCCTGGCTGCATCAGAATCTCCTGGAGAATTTCCTGAAAATATGGTTCGTGGGCCCTGTTCCCAGAGATTCCGATTTAGTAGGTCTGGAGTAGAACTTGGCAATCTGCAGTTCTAAAGCACCATGTGAGTTGGTTCATTTGCAACTAAGTTTGGATGTGAGGAGGTGAAAGGAAGAACAGAGCCAGCAATTAACTTCCAATCCAAGTTTTCATTGAAGAGATGAGGAAACTGCAGTCCAAGGAAGAAATCTGCCAAAGGTCACTCAGTTCTCTAGCGGTAGCCTCTAAGCCTGGCTAGACATCTGAGTCATTCAATGGACCTCACCCCAGACCCACTGGTTCTGGATTTCTAGGGGAAGAGGCCTGATCAGCTGGGATTTGTAAACACTCTGAGAACTCTTAAGAGTCTGATGTGTGGCAAGAATTAAAGACTCTGGATCCAGCCTTCTGGTTCTTTTCATTCTCATACATTGGACACGAGATGCTGCCCAACAATGGATATCGAGTGTCTGCCGTTTAAGAGGGCTGCTACCAGAAAAACTTCCTGCCAATCTTAGTAGCTACTGTTTTCTCTCTTCAGGCATAGTCTTTTTTTTTTTTTTTTTTTTTTTTTTTTTTTTTTTGGGGTTTGTTCTCCCCCAAAAGAAAACACAGAGAGGGAAATGGAGAAATCACTCCCTGTGGGGATGGCCACATTGCAATCCCTCTCCTCCGCTCTCTTCTTGGGATTTTGGCCACACACGCACATATCCAGCATGAGCTTTAAGCGGCTGGGTCCAGGACTCAATTCATGGTCAACTACAGGGGAGTCCAGGGATGTAATCACTACGCCATCTGTTGGTCTCCAGACATAGTCTTTGAAAACTCAGAAGACCTCATCACTAAATATTTTGAGGTCTCCTGATATAACTGAGAACATAGTACCTGGAAAGATACTCATTGAAGAACGTGCTAGAAGTAACCACTATGCCACCAGGCATGCCTAAAGAAAGTCATTTTTTTAATAACATCTCTAAGTTCCCAGCCACCCAAGTTAGTAAAAGGTCAAATCTTACTTTCAGAATGTCCTTCCAAAACTATCCCAAAAAGTCCTAGGGTTGCTTATGCAGACTCAAGAGTAATCCTGTTCACTCTTACCACATGAGAACAAGGTACACGAGCTTTCCTGCTTCAATCAGATCAGACTCCAAAGGGCCATCAGTCTAAAGTTAACAGGCCATCTCTGGATTCACGGCTGTCAATAAGATTGTGATTCAACCACGGAAAGCTCTAATACTTGGATGACATGTGTCTCTGGGGGCAGTCCTCTCTCCTTTTATTTAAATTGTTTATTTTTTGGATTTTTTGCTATACGGCATTTGCATGCACCAGAGAGATAGAAAGCAAGAAATCACCACCCAGGGGGATGGCCTTCTCCTCCATTCTCCTCTTGGGATTTTGGGCATGCACACACATGCATCTGGCATGAGTTTCGAGCCTCCGGTTCTGGGACTTGAACCTTAGTTGGCCATCTGGAAGTCCAGTGACATAACCATTAGATCACCTGCTGGTCCCAGCAGAAGACAGAAACAGTCTTCTCAAAACTAAAGCAATGCCATCTGCACTGAAAACCTGTGGAGGCAGATAACTCCCCTCATAGATGGTCTCAGCAAGTGTCTTAAGAGAAGTGATGGTCTCTAGGACATGGTTTCTGCTCTCACCCTCTCAAATTCATTCTTGGATGCTGAGTAGAGTTGAACTACTGGCCACCTATGGCTTGTGGTGGTTCAATAGTGACACTTCATAACATGTAGGATATAGAGACTACTGTAGTATTAAAGGCCCTGAACAACCTCCTATCCTGACTCAATATTAAGCCAAGACTTCTGACAGTCACATTCACCTTCTAGTCACAACTGCAGTTTTTTTTGTTTTTTGGGGGTTTTTTTTTCCCATCAGTCACTTTTTCTTGTCTCCTTGCTACTTGACAAATATCTCGTGGGTTACTTAACCTGCTATCCCTACTCTCCCTACTATCTAGTAATAATTCACCACACATACAAAATAAACTAATAAACAGCATGGCTTCTATGAAAGAACCTTGCATGACATCCATTTATGCCACCTGCTGGTGTGGGCAGAGTTGGCACGCTTTGGCTGTGAAGCATTCTTTTACAGGTTGGATGGGCACTTGGTGAAAGGGAAGCTTGTTTGCTGCCCAACCTTCTTTTGTTTTTTAAGAGATAGAAAGACAAAGACAGAAACCCTTGACAGGGCCTTGTCCCATTGCCATCTTTACCCAAGCCAACCAGGATCACAGATGTGTATAGGGCCTGGAGTATTCAGGTCGACTTGGGATCCGAACCTGGGCCTTCCACGTCACTCTACCTTTGCACGGCACTGCTCTACCATGACTGAGCCCCAAAGCCACATTCTCCATCTCTGATGCCTCTGCTTCTAAATGGTATTAGTTCCAATGCTGGGGGACCCAGTAGCTCAGGATGACCCCATTTACCCTGAGAGTTACTAAGGTAGTGTAGTCTAGTAAGACTCCATCCCATAAAAATACAGACCGCCCAGGGACAGCACTGGCAGCAGCTTTAGGCTCTGCAAGAGCTTCTCATCTCCCAGCACTGTGTCCCACCATGATAAGCCAATGTAAGGGGGAAGGAACTTAAACTTCACGTTACAGGTTTTAATAACCCACTCTTTACATGTGTACCATGAAAGACAGGCAGACACACACGCACATGCATGCAGTCACTCCCTCTGGCCGGCCCTCGGTCACACTCAGTACTCCAAGATAGCGGAGTCAAGTTACTCCCTAAATCAGCCCAACACTGCGGGCAGCTCTGAGTCCTAGGCTAGGCTCTCCACCCTGTGGGGAGCTTTCCCTCAGAGCCTCTTGTTGTCCTTTCCTAAGAGCTGACATGTGTTTGACCAATTTATTTTATAACACATATTTTAACCCCATTGAATCTTATAGAAGAGTTTTAAGGTCTTATTTCAGTCCCTTCCTGGAGACACCTGTGTTCCTTAGACAAATTCACCCAAACTCTCTCTGTTAAAATGAATTTGTTTGATATGTGTATTGCTAAAGAGCCATTCCATTAACTTCCCTAGAACAAGAAAAAAGAAAGTAGCTAGAGATACAAAAACTAGAAAGCAAATAAAAATCACTACTTATGGACTCTATGATAATATACCAGAAAATTCAAGAAAACTGATGGAAAATCTACCTCAAACAATAAGTGTTTAGTAAGGTAGCAGGCCACAGGATTAATAAATAATGACAAGTCAGAAGATATAATGGTTCTATTTACTGGAACCAGAGAGAGAAAAGGTCAAATAAAATATCCCCATAACGTTCAAGACCTATAAAAAAGAAAAGCAGAAAAGAGTTCTGAAAGAAACCAAAGAAAACCTGAATAAATAGACAGACAGACTATGTTGTGAGACAGCAACATTATCTAAATGAATTCATAAATTTAAGATTTTATGAATATAAATACCAAAAGGCTTTTTTCTGGAGCTACGCAAGATGACTCGAAAGTTGTCAGAGAAAAATGAAATAGGAAAATTCTAAAAAGCAAGAGCAATGAGTTTTATTAATATATTACTAAGCCTCAAAATTTTAAATTGTGTGGTACTAGCACATAAATAATCAGACAAGCTAATGTAACAAGGAAAAGGTCCAGAAATGCTCTCAAATATAATAAGGAATGTGGTATATGGTAAATTTAGGAACTTAGGGTGATAAATATGGACTCTTCAATAAACGGTGTTATTAGAGCTGTGTAGGCCATCCGGAAAATATTTGTAAGCCATACCATATGCCATATATAAAAAGAACTTTCCAACAGAGCAAAAAATTTATATAATGACCAAAAATAAAAATAAAAAAACATAGGAGAATTATTGTATAAGCCCAAAAGGGATGAAACCTTTCTAAAAATGATTCATAATCCAGTTGCTATAAAAATAAAAGATTAAAAAATTTTACTCTATAAAAATGAAAACTTCTGCAAGGATGAAAACAGCCAAGTGAAATATTACAAGAGAAATTACATATAGAAAAAGATTTACAACTCACACCCCATCTCTTCTACAAACTCTTACCAATTGACAAGAAAAAGTCCAATGACCCAAATAAAAATGGCCAAAGGAGAGCCCCCTAAACGGAAATGGAAATACTCTACCTCTCTCATAATAAAAGATGCAAATTAAAGCCAATGAGATACCATTTTCCCACATAAAAAAAATTGGCAAGAATCCAAGAGTTTAATAAGGCAGACTCCTGCAGAGGAAATAGATCCTCTCCCTTATGACCAGTGGGAGTGTAAATTGATACAATCTGTTTGGAAGCAATTTAGCAATATCTATTAAATCACAGACCCATATTCCCTTTGGCCTAAAAACTCTACTTCCAAGAATTTAGCCTCAGTTACTTTTTGTTTTACATGTGCAAAGTGAGCTCCGCACACAGTCATTCACTGAAGTGCGGTATACAATGGCAACAGATTGGAATCAGTTTAGGTGTACATCAATAAGACTTCAACAAAATAAATGATGGTGTGGCCACAACATGGGAACTCTAAAAGGAAATGAGAAAATGCATGACGTTATGATGAAGGGAAAAGTCTCCATGATAGGAAGTCAAGAGACAAAAGATAGGGAATAGAGGACAGAGAATACTGCTCTTCCTTTTTAAAAGTTGAGAGAAGACTCTATAGTCATATTCGTTTGTACCTGCTTTTAAAAATATCTTCTTCAAAGGCTAGCCCCCCAAGAAGCCACACAATATTGAATACCTGCCGAAGAATACAAGTGGCCACAAGAAGCTATTATGTTCTAGAGTACGGATTAGATAAAGGCAATTTGACAAAGACATGCGGGGGTGCTTAGAGTAAGACCTACCAGGAGGCTACCAGGCTAATCAAGGTCTCCATAAAGAGCTACTAGAATGGGGAGGGTTAAAGAAAATGTTTCATTTCTCCAAAAACAATAATAATAATAATTACTACCTTGAGGATAGGTTGAATATAAGGTAGAAGTGCATGGAAAAACTATCATGAAAGATTACAAGGTTGCTATAATCTTGGCAGAAAGACCACAGTTCTCCTGCTGCAAATTGGGTAGCTGAGGAAAGAAGCTGGGATTCAGGCTGGGAAGACAGTTAAAGAGGTTAATTAACACAATTACTGAGACTGTGAGGCGTTCATTGAGGCCATGGCAGGATCTATTCTACTTACCTTTAAGTGCTCTAACTGGAGAAAGGAGTCTTGCATAACTCTTTATGGTCTGCCATACTGTACTACCCACAACATGGGTTTCACGTTTCAGTTCAATGACATACTTTATTTTTTTTTAAGTCCATTACCTATAAACTCAGAAAAGGCTTAAGATTGACTGCTATTTTTGTGCCCGTTTCAAACTTTTAATGCCAGTTTAAATAACATTACTGGTTTGTTTAAGAGAGATTTTTGCTATAGGGCATGTGTGCTCACCAAAGAGACAGAGAGACAGCAAGCGTAAAAATCACTCTGAGTGGGGATGGCCACACTGCAATCCTTTCTCCTCTATTCTCCTCTCAGGATTTTGGGCACACACAAACACACACCTGGCATGAGTTTTTAGCCACCAAGTCCTGAACTTGAACCACAGTCAACTATGTGGGAGTCCAGCAATGTAACCATTATGCCATCTGCTGGTCCCAGCACTGCTAGTTTACCAAACTGCTCTCAGGAAGCTACTGGACTATATGGTCATTTGCAGATGGGCCCACTTTTACCTTTTGGCCCTCATATAATTATGTATTCTTGTCTGTATGTCCCACTTTACCACACTGATAGACTCTTGGCCTTTGATTGAATTCATATTTGAATCAGGTATTCAAATTTCACAGAAATCACACCTTTAGTGAATATTTCACTGAACACCAGTGTTTTCAAGTTGCTTTAGTTGGAAGGAAAAAGCAACTCAGGCTAGAAATACTCTTCTTCCAGAAATATACTCCCTGCACCAATCTAAGTCAACACAGAGAGGCAGTCCCTGGAAAGCTCATGGCCTAGGAGGGGTAGGGGTAGAGGTAGGGGTTATTTTTAGACTGTGATGCAGTTTCCTGATGGTCACTGGCGTCAGTGGGTGAAGGAGGGCCAGCCTATTGGACTGTGCTTCTGGGCTTACATTCCAGGACCTGCTGGTCGTTGAATGGCTATTTTCTGCAAGGAGGAATGTGCTGTCCTGATGAATGGTGAGTCTGTCCTGGGGACTTGCTGGAAAAAAAAGGTCTTGGTGTATTTCAAGCAAAATCTTGGCTTGAGGACTGAAGAGTCTCACTGGCAGGACTGCCAAGTCTTCGTCCCCTCACATGCCCTTCTCTTTGCTCTTTTCTTGTCCTCCTCTGCCTTCCCTTGTCACCTTTCCTCTACCATTCAACATCCCATCAGAACTGTCACCTCAGCAAAGATGAAGGGGGAAGATGCTTGAGCCCCTCAATGGGTAACAGGATCCCTGCCCCAACATGACATTGCCAGAAACTGGGTCTTTCAGGAACAGGCAGGGCCAGGTTTAGGGACATCTGCTCTGGTTGTACTCAAATGTTCTCTAGTACATCTCAGAGGGCATATCCCAGCTTCTGAAGTGAGAAATATCCTGTCTTTAAAATGTCAGTGGAACCAGGGTGATTGATTTGAATAAGACTAAAGTCATATCAAGCCACTAAATTTGAGATTTAGGAGTTCACATATTTCCTTGCCTAAAATATGGCCAGCCTTGCATGGAGATTGAAGAGAGAGACGATGAACTGACACCATCTGTAGGGATGGGAGAGCACAGCCAGCCAGGAAGGTCTTCGTGGAGTTACTTTTTATAATTACTCAGGTATAATGAGGGGCATGACTAAGGCCTGAGGACACCTGAGATCCTGACCCAGGATCCCCTCATCTCTCAAAGAAGCAAGAGACCTTTCGCGAAAAGTGTAAGTAATTGGTTTCCAAGCCTATAGAATGTGTCAATTATGAGACTCACCTCTAAAAATAGCTCAGCATGTATGGATATCCCCGAATGAAATTTTGTTCAGTTTTGCATGTTTGCAAACTTTATATAAACAGTCACTGGGTGTATATTCACTTGTGAATTGCTTCTTTCACTAAACCCTATTCCTGAGATTTTTCTTTCCAAGTCAACACATGAGCTATAATTCATTTATTTTTTACTATATATAGCACAATTTATGTATTCATTTTCTGCTGGGTGGATATTTGTACTGCCTCCAGTATTTTTGTTATTCACAACTATGAAAATTCTACTATAAAAATTCTCATACATCTCTCCTTTGGGAGATTTTCTCTGGGGTGTCATAGGGGAATTTCTAGGCCATGTGGTATTGTAAAGCTTTAATTTTTCTAGGTAATGAAAAAATTTTTCCCATAGCAATTTACACTTCCACTAGCAATGTTTTGCCCTATAGCCATGGTATTGTCCAAATTATTATTATTTTTTTGCTGTAGGGTGTGTGCGCTCGCCAGACAAACAGAGACAGAGAGACAGAAAGTGAGAAATCACCCCCCAGGGGGGATGGCCACGCTGCAATCCCTTCTCCTCCATTCTCCTCTCGGGATCTTGGGCACGCACTCACATGCACCCTGCGTGAGTTTTAAGCCACTGGGTCCGGGACGCGAACCACGGTCGACTACGTGGGAGTCCAGCGACATAGCCATTACACTAACTGCTAGTCCCCTGTCCAAATTATTTTTGCCAGGAAAGTGTGCCCTGTCTCTACATTTGCTGATTAATAATGAAGTTAAGTACTTTTTCATATATTATTACCCATTATTCGTACTTCCTCTTTGGTCACATTCCTGTTCATGTCTGTCCTCTATTTGTTTACTGTGTGCTCTTTCTCTTAGTGACTTTATTTATATTCTGGGTTACAGGTTTTGTCATTTACATGTGTCACAAGTACCTTCTCCCTGTCAGGAGCTTTTCCGTTCATTCTTTTTATAGGATCTTGTGGTAGCTCTTAATTAAAATAATAGAACTTATCAGTCTTTTTCTTGATGGTTTGCACTTTGGTGCTGTGTTTAAGGAATCTTTTCTTACTCTGAGATCTTTTGTTTTACAAAAGGCTCAGTTTTGCCTTTTACCTTTGAGTCCTTAGTTAGACTTGATTTTTGTATATGGTGTGATATAGGCCTCCAGTTTCATTTATTTGCCATATGAATAATTATTGAATAGTCCAGCCCTTACCCCCACTTTCCTATAATGCCACTTTAGTCATTTATCAAGTCTCTGAATACACTTAGGTCTATGTCTGAGCAATTTTGTTCTAGTATTTGTTTATCCTTGCACTCGTATCCTTCTGTCTTAATGACCATTGCTTTAGAGTGAAACTTACTATCAAGTGGAGCAAATGCCTCTGCTCTGTCTTTTTTTCTTCTAGAATGTGTTGGCTATTCTTGGACCTTTGCCCTTCTCCATAAATATTAGGATGAGCTTGCCAACTGCCATGAAAACCTTGTTGGTGTTTTTATTGGAAATGCTTAAATCCAAAGCTCAAATTTAGGAAAATGAATATCATTTCCAACACTATATACTCTATTTACATCCTATTTAAGGTCTTTCAATAAAGCTGGGCAAATTTATCTGTATAGATTTTTATCATTTTATTAGATTTGTTCCCAAGTATCTTAGATTGTGGTTGCTATTATAAATGATAGCTTTATCTAATTAAATTTTCTTACTGTAACTGCTGTATAAAAATGCAATTGACTTATTCATATTGAGTTTATAATTGGCAACTTTGCTAAGCTCATTAATTCTAGAAAATTATCTGATTCTATGTAAACAGTTGTATCATCTATGAATAATGATCATTTTGTTTCTTCTTTCCTTATACTAACATTTTTTCCCTTCTTTTTCCTACTATACTGGCTACAAAGCAGTGTAAGCAGGGATTCTTATCTTGTTTCTGCTTTTCCTATTTCCTCATTAAGTGGAGAGTTTGCTGTAAGTTATTTTTATGTACATATAAATGTCCTTCATTGGGTTCAGAATGTCCCTTCTACTTCTGGCTCACTGAGAGACTTTATCATAAATTAATGTTGAATCTTTTTGGAACAGTGTTTCTGCTTTTACTGAGAGAACACCATGTAGATTTTCCCATTCGACTTGTGAATATATTAAACTATGTTGGTAGATTTAAAATGCTGAATCAGTCTCAGGCTCCCAGGATAAACCTGCATTCCAATTTAGTCATGAATGATTGTTCTTTATCAATATACTGTTCATTCAGTTTGCTAATAGGGTGGTAGGATGTTTGCATCCAGGTTCAGGCTATAATTGGCCTTTCTTATTTTGCACTCATCTTTTGTTGGCATGAATACTGTTTACTAGTGTCGTAAACGGAGTTAGGAAGCATTCCTTTTTTTTAGTCTCTATGAGTTTGTGTAACATTTTAATAATCTGTTTCTTAAAGTCTGATGAGACTTTCTTATGAAACTATCTAGGCTACTACTGGCCCAGCCAGCGGTGTGGTGGTTAAGGTGGCTGTATCCTGCCTGGCTAATTAGGCAATTAGAGTCCCGGACATGGCAGCTTGAAAAACACACCAAGCACATGTGTATGCATGTCAAAATTTCAGAAAGGAAGGAGAAATGGAGGAGAAGGGATGGTACTGCCAGTGGGGAGGGGCACTTTCTCACGTTCCCTCTTTCTCTCTGTGTCTGTGTCTCTCTAGTGAGCATACATGTCCTCTGGCCATTTTGTTTTTCTTAAAGAAAAACTATCTAGGCTTCCAATTTCCCAGTGGGAGGTTTATTTACTACTAATTCAATTTATTTAATGATATGGAACTATTCAAGTTTTAATTTTAAATTTGTTTCTATAAGCTATGTTTTCCCATTAATTTATCCATTCCCACAGTTTGTTTTATCAGCATAAATTTGTTTAGTCTTTTGTTATCTTTGTAATTCTGCTGCATTTGCTCCGTATTTTTTTATTCCTAATATTGACTCCTGTATTCTCTCTTTATGTCTTTATCAATACTGCCAGATATTTGTTATTTTTATCACTCATATCAAATTCTTTGTATTAATCATTTTTTAAAGTTTATTTATTACACAAGGGAGATAAATAGAGAGAGAGAGAGAAAGAAGCACTCTTAATGGGTCTATGCCATGATCCACTCCCAGTCTCTGCTGGCCCAGATCATGTGCAAACTCATACATCCAGAGAGATTTCAGGATGTGAACCCAGGACATTTTCTATGTGAGTCAAATTGCATTACCACTGCATCTGGCCAGTCATCATTGTCACTCTATATTTTAGTCTGCATTTATTTGCTATTTCATTCATTTCTTTTCAAATATATATTGTTTTCTTTGTTCTTTCTCTGGCTTTTTAATTTTTTTAAAAAGGTTTTTCCCTTAGGGTGCATGCCTTTGTCAGAGACAGAGAGACAGGGACAGAGAGAGGGGAAGTGAGAAATCATTCTCCTGGGGAGTGGCCATGCTGCAATGCTTTCTCCTCCTGGGATCCTGGGCATGCATGCACATGTACCCGGAATGATATTCAAGCCAATAGGTCTGGGGCTCAAACCACAGTCGGCCATGTGGGAGTCTAGCAACATAACTACTATACCATCTGCTAGCCCTCTCTGACTTAATTTTTAAAAATAACTGCTTAGATGCTCAGTTCTTTGATTTTTTAGCAAGGCTTATTTTATAATATAAATATTTTAAGTCTACAAATTTTCCTACAAATACTTAAGTTGCATCTCACACCTTTAAATATGTAGCATTTTAATTATTCTGCAAATTGAAGGATTTTTTTAAAAGATTTTATTATTAATTTTTTTTAAATTTTCTATAGGGCATATGTGCTCACCAAAGAAAGACCGAGAGAGCAAGAGAAGGTCGCCAGGTCCAGGACTCAAACCACAGCTGGCCACGTGGGAGTCCAGCACTTTAACCACCACACCACCTGCTGGCCCCCATAAATCGAAGGATTTTATCTTTCACCAAAAACATACATAACTCATGGTCTATTACAAAATGAACACCTAAATAACCATCAGTAGGCTAAGAAATAGAATATTGGCTGCATCCTGGAAACCCCTGGGTGTCCACTCTCATTTACGACACTCTCCCCCCTCCAGAAAACTAAGCTTCTCCTGACTTGTACAGTTATCTTTTCCTTTTTCTTTCCCATACACTTAACTCCTAATTTTTAAATTTTTGTAGCCCTAGGCAAAATCATATAGTTATGCATTTTTAGTTGGACCTTTTTTATTATTTGTTAATATATATACAAATGGATCCATACAGAATGTATTCTTTTTGTTTCTTTGGGGTTTTGTTTTTTTGCTTGTTTTTGTAGGGCACATTCACTCATGAGAGACAGAGAAAGAAAGTGAGAAGCACACCCCCCTCTTGAGGGGGTTGTCCACACTGCAATTCGTTCTCTATTGTCCTCTCAGGATTTGGGGCACACATGCTCACATGACCAGCATGATATTCAAGACACCAGGTCTGGATATCAAATAGTATAGTTGGCCATGTGGGATCCAGTACCTTAACCTCCATGCCACCTGCTGGTTCCAGAATGTACTGTTTTGATTCTTATTTCTTTCACTCAATAGTATGCTTGTGAGATGCCACTGTACTATTGTGTATAGCTAAATTTGGGTCATTTTAACTGTTTATAGTGTTCCATTGTTTGAATATATGACAATGCATGTCTTTCCATTCTAAGTGGATATTTGGTGTTTTTCCAGTTTGAGGCCATTAGGAATAATGTTGTTATGAATAATCTTGAAAGTCTCTTACTGCATATGTACCTGAACTTCTGCTGATTCTACATCTATGAAAAAAATAGATA
>NW_006159610.1:3621736-3642771 GCF_000334495.1 Tupaia belangeri chinensis | reverse complement strand
CACCCAGCCACTTAGCGTTTGTTCACCATTGCCCTTCCTTCCTCTCTTCCCTGTAGGTCTCTTCCCCTTTTCTTTGGATTCTTTTAGAGTTGCTCCAGTGTTTTGTATTTGTGTGAATATTTAACGACATATTCAGTGTAAAAGCAAAACTAACTACTTGAGATGAGGTGATTAATTTCATCATTGCATTCTTCTAAACTGACTTGCTGAATCAAACTACAGAGATGGGGGAGGGTTCTCGTGTCTTGCTTTATACAATATCAGTAGCAGGGGACATACGGCTTAGACATCAACCTATCGGAATGAATAGTAAGGACCAGGAAAGAGGAGAGTGACTATGTTCCTGAATCTGCTACATGGGTTGTGTGAGTTTCTGAGCTCAGCCCAGTACAGCTAATAGCTCACCACTGTAAGTCCTAACTAACTGCCTACTGTCTGGTATTTTTCCTGCATAGCAGAATAGCCTGACCCTGGGTTAACTGGAAACACATAAGAACTGATGTTTTCTGACATGTTAAAGGGTCTTGCCCCTGGAGCTATAGAGCCATGTTCATTAGATAAGGTCTTTCATTGCTATCTCTCTTTCTCTGGATTTTTAAAACATGACTTATTCTTTTCTATTTTTAAAAAATGTTTACTTATTAAAAAAAAAAACAAAAAACCAACTAACTCACTTAACTCTCTTTAAACAGAACAGGGATTTTATTGGAAGAGTTCTGGAGTATCTCATAGAACCCAAGACCAAAGCTATAGCCCAAGCTTCATGAAGGCCTGGAACGAGGGAGTGGGTGGAAAACAACCAAGAAGCTAGTTGGTTATTTCACATTTATACTTTTCTCTCTCACACTCAGCCTTGCCTGGACTTTCTGCCTCTTTCTTCACATTGATTCATACTTTATTTTCTTGGTAGACCAGTTTTTGTTTCTCTGGCATGAACATGGACAATCATGGCTTCCACAAAATGGGAGACTTTGCTTCCTAATGCATGGGGAGCCTTGGGTCCTAGTATCAAGCAGTTTGCCAAGAAGGTGAATAATCTAGGTCGGGTCACTTGTAAGTTGGGCTGTGGCTACGGTCAGAGTTATGTGATACCAACATTACTGCCATGATTCATTTCAGTAAATAGGAATTTGTTTTGTTAAAAATGAACTCAAATTTGGAAATAAGGCAAAAGGGGGGCTGTATATCCTTTTAATGTTATATTGGATCATTGTTTACTCAAGTGTTCTTTAATTAACTAGGGGAGTCTGCCTTTATTTGACTTACTTTCCACTACTGATTCAAGGTCAAGATTCTGAAGTTAAAAGTTAATTGGTAGATTTTTGCAGTAGAGATGCAAACAATTTCTGTCTGGTAGAAAATATAACCAAAGGTTATAATTTTGTTTCTTACCAGCATATTAAACAGTTTTGTACCTAATCTAGCAATCTATTTCAATGTTTTATTGTAATGACTATCTGATCCCTCAACCTATACTCCTCCTTTGAACCAGTCCCACTCCCTTGCTGATTTTCTCATAAATGAGTCGAACAAATTCTGATGCATATTTACTTTATGTTTGAGAGTCATGTCTTTAACGTTTTTGGATATTATATTTTGTTAGTTCTCAGAACAGGAGTACTGAGTTGACTCCTCAAAGATAACCTCTATATCTTCTTTTTTGGTTTCTGTGAATTTCCTTTTGCTGGCCTCCACAATGGTTTCTCAATTACTTGGACTTTTGCTATTGATAAGTTTTCTGTATTTCTTCATCTGAATATATTTTATCCTTGTTCCTAAAAAATAAACTATTTAGGGACCAGCAGTTAGTGTAATGGCTATGTCACTGGACTCCCATGTAGTCGATCGTGGGTCAAGTCTCAGACCCAGTGGCTTAAACTCACACCAAGCATGTGTGCGTGCATGCCCAAGATCCCAAGAGGAGAATGGAGGAGAAGGAATTGTGGCGTGGGGATCCCCCCTGGGGAGTGATTTCTTGCTTTCTGCCTCTTTGTCTCTTTGTCTTTCTGGCGAGTGCATGTGCCCGATAGCAAAAACCTCTCCCCAAAAATAAATAAATTAAATAAACTTTACTTAAATTTACATTGTAAATTGACTTTTAAGTGGTTGAGATTACTGTCCCATGTCTTCCGTCTTCATTTTAGTGGAGAAGTCCGAAGTCAATTTAATAGTTGTTTTAAGATAGCTAATTTCTTTTTTCTCTGACTTTTTTTTTTTTTTTTTTGAGGGGTTTTTGCTATAGGGCCCGTGTGTTCCCATGCTGCATTCCCTTCTCCTCCATCCTCCTCTGGGATCTTGGACATGAACACACACGCGCCTGGCGTGAGTTTTTTAAGCCACCGAGTCCGGGACTTGAACTGTGGTCGACTATGTGGGAGTCCAACGACATAGCCATTATGCTAACTGCTGGTCCCTACAGGGAAGAGAGGAAGGAAGGGCAAGGGGAAGAGACCTACAGGGAAGAGAGGAAGGAAGGGCAATGGTGAACAAACGCTAAGTGGCTGGATGGTGGCGGGACCTTTGTGGGAGACACAAGATAGAGCTGAGACGATAAAACTTGAACCCAGGAATCTGTGGCGTACAAAGGAACGCCAGATCTTACCAACCGTTAGCCCTTTATAATCTTTTTAGATTGTCCTGGTGCGTTTGACAGCAAATAAGAAACTGGAAAGGGTTTTTTATGAAAACGCTTTCAGAATGTGTGAAATAACAAAAGGTCTAGTTTTCCGTCTCAGCTCTTTTGCGCAATCACATCAAATGGAAACTCAGCAGGCCGCAGGGCGACTGCTGCTTCTAATTAAGGCCCCAAGGTAAGGCCTCACAATAGGGGGCATCGTCCCAGCAAAATATAAATTCTGCTCTGTCTCTAGCAGCGGAAGGCTGATTTGGGCTCAGTATGCTGTGTTTGTTCTCAGCTTGCATTCAAAGTGGCTGCCTCAACTGCCTTCCAGACACCCTCCAAGCAGGTTTATTCTGAGGCCCTGTGTCTGTTCAAACAACTCAAAGCATGGGTAACAGATGTTGGAAGAGGAACGAGGAGCCAGGCAGTCTTCCCTTTATGTGTACTTTCATGATGCACGTGTGCCGGGGTGAGGGGTGTTTCCATAAAAGCAGCTACTATTTCTCTCTTTTCAAAAAGGATAAGCTAACCATCAAACAGGTGTCAGCTCTGAAAGTTTGGGTACCAGTAGAGGGCTTTATGTCCGTTGCATGTCTCAAAGCCTGAGTGGTCATTAGAAATCACCTGGAGGCTTGTTAAAATGCAGATTACCAGCCTGGGCCTCCGTGTTTCTGAGTTCAGTAGGTATGGACTGGAATCCAAGACTTAGCATTCATTGGTAAGTTGTCAGAAATGCTAAGTTCAGGGACTACACTGAGAATCATGGTTCTAGGACAACAAAGATGGAAGAGGAGCAAAGAAACATCAGCTGGGCTTCCTGCCCAACGTTTTTGATTTTTTGAGGCACAGCTGATAGACAAAGAAGAAACAGCTGTGTTTGGATGGGAGCAGGTATGTGAAGGGCCGGCTGATGGCAGGCCAAAGAGGGTTCTAAACATGATTGCCAAGCATGGAGCAGCTTGTTATGAGGAGCTGGATTTACATTAACTGCAGGAGGGACTGTGGGCCACCTTCCCCTTCACCCAGCTTCCTACACTTTTTCAAACTCTGGGTAAAGCCCGAGCTGAGTTCATCGTTTCCTCCCTACCTCAGACACTATGGAGGCCTGACAGCCTTGCTCCTTACTGCCCTGTTATCTCCCCATGTAAGAGAACCCAGCTGGTGGAAAAGGAGTGTGCTCAGCTCTGTTCCAGGTGGAGACTTGCTCGGAGTCAGCACATTCTGGGCTTTGTTGTTTTAGGCATGAGCTGCAGGTACTGTCTGTCTCCACTCCCAGCCAAGCATCCCCCACGCCCAGAGATTCCTGCCAGAGATGGGTCATTTTGTCAAATTGGACGGGGGGGGGGGGGGGGGGAGGGTGGAGAAACAAGTCAAAGGGAAGCATGCATGCAGTGCTCCGTTCTCACATGGTTTGGCCTTCCTTGCTGACTGACCCCACATGGTCCTCCGTGACACGGCACAGGCCGTACCAGCAAAGCAGGATGGCTCCTGGTCTCACCATACCTAGTATGTGTCACAGGCAGGACTAGCTCAAATTTCCAGCACCTGGTACAAAATGTTTTAGAAGTACTAGGACTTTAAAGATGGCAACAGCAGAGCTCTATGGGGGACCTGGGTGACTCTGATGGCCTCCCTGGGCTAGAGGGAGCCCTTCTGTTATCAGGCCTCTTAAATGAATGAGAAGGGTAGCAAAGCCAGACAAAGAGATGCACTCCTAATTGAGAGCACTTTCCAGGCCCGGGGGAGGCAGACAGATGCCAACTGATGAAAAGCAGATTCTTGGAACAATTTCACATGGACAAGATGATATGGCTGGCCATCCAGATATCTAACTCTGCTTGTGGGCACTTTTCCAGCAAGGCGATCCAGGAAAGGTAAACACAGGAGACCCTTCACTGTGAAGGGCAAGGAAAGTGAAGCCAATGTAAGGAGGCCCAGAAACTCGTGTGTGTATAGGGGTGTGTGTGTGTGTGTGTGCGCGCGCGCACACGCATTTAATTTGCTATAGGCACATGTGCTTACCAAAGAGAGAGAGAAAGGGAAAAATCACTCCCCAGGGTGGATGGTCATGACACAATCTTCTCTCCTCCATTCTCCTCTTGGGATGTTGGGCACATACTCATACACACTCATGGGTTTTTCAAGCAACTGGGTTCAGGACTTGAACCATGCAGTTCTCCAAGTGGGATCCAGCTGCATTAACCACTGCAGCACCCGCTGGCCGGTACCTTCGGTATGGTCATTGAGTTCTGTGATCAGTTTCTAGAAGCCTCTGACAATATTCAAAACTCCTTGTGCATATGAGGAGCTAAACTACCTGAACACTAGGTCTCCTCCAGCTCTGTGAACAAGCCTATGGAGCCTTCTTTATAATGAAACTTCGAGTATCTATCACACGACAAATGTTTGCAAACCTTGGTGGCATAAAACCACCATTTTATTATATTCTACAATTTTGTGGGTTAGGAATTTAGACAGGGCTCAGCTGTTTGATTTTTTCTGATCTGTGAAGTAGCAACAGAGGTCATTTGACAATAGAAGGGAAGGGCCCAAAGAGGCTTTACTGACCTGAATTACACCTTGATGGTGAAGGCTGGAGAGCTGAGCTGAGACTGTCTTCCAGAGCCCCTATATGAGGACTTCCATGCACGGGGAATTCGAGTTAGTGGACTTTACATATGCCAGCTCAGGGATCTGAGTAGGGGCTCCAAGGAATCCAGTAGGAACTTCCAACCCAGCCATGGATATACCCAAATGTCACTTCCACTGCAATCTATTGGTCAAGAAAAAGACTAGCCCAGATTCAAGAAAAACTGGACTCTACCTCTCAAGGGGAAGGGTAACAAAGAATTTTCGCTTTGCCATTTTTGATCTATTATAAGTGTTGTTCATACAGAAAAAAGATAAGATACCCAGTCACTATGCCCATAGTCAGAGAAAAAGCCCAGAGTCAATGTTAAAATTATTAGAAAACGATCATATATTTAGGTTTTTAATTAAATATGTAAGACGTGTAGATCCTACAGCAGTACGACAGTAACTCAGTGCTCTGCAAGGTCGGACCCACCTGGGAGGGGCCTGGGTTTGTGTCCTCAGGCTTCCTGTACCACGAGGCATGCTCATGTGCCCATGGTCCAGGTTGCCTGTGGTCGAGAGTAAATCAGAGAGTGAGGACCCTGTTGGGGATGTGGTTCTCTTCCTCTCTCCTTTTCTTTCTTTCTCAAGAAATAAATGAGTGGACTTTTCTATAAGATACATAGGTCCTACTTTTATACTGATTCCTCAACTTTTTTTTCTTCTTTATTTCAACTTAGTACTTGACTCAGTTGTGTGGAATAAGAATCTCTCAGGGGAGCAGCAGTTGACATAATGGCTATGTCGCTGGATTCTAACCAACCATGGTTCGAGTCCCAGACCCAATGGCTTAAACTCACACCTGGTGCATGTGCGTGTGTGCCCAAGATCCCGAGAGGAGAATGAAGGAGAAGGGATTGCAGTGTGGCCATCCCCCCTGGGGGAGGTGATTTCTCACTTTCTCTCTGTCCTCTAGCGAGCGCAAGTGCCCTATAGCCAAAACCTCTCAAAAAAAAAATTTTTTTTAAAAACTAACAAAAATAAAAAACAAAAAACCTCTCTACTGTATTTTTAATATCAGAACTTAGATCTGTGACAATTCCTGATTTTTTCCTTAAGGATTTAAAGCTGAGTGGCTTTGCTAAATCAGTGCAAAAACAGACAAACTGGGTGTTTACTCTTTTCTGCCCCAGAGCATCTGGAGCAGCCCCTGGGCTTTGTACTGTGAGCTGCGATCACAACTTCATATTGCCTTCATCGGGCCATTTTTGCCTCTTCACTCCACCTCTCAGCTGACCTGCCAAGTTTAGCTTCATTTCCCAGAGAACATCTCAGCCCCATTCTTGTCAAACGCAGAGACTCTTTCTCTGCTTGCTTCTAACATAAGCTGGGTAATGCTCTTGCTCCACAATTCCAAGGAAAACAAGGACCTTCTTTATTCAGATTTTTGTAACGCCTCCCACCTCCCAAGAAGTCATTATTGCACAGGCCAAAAACAGTTCTCTAAGACTCAACAGCAGGTGCCATCACAGCTTCATCTCCTACAGGCCCTATCAATGGCCCCTAAGACTCCATACCTGAAGGGTCCTGGCATCCTTGGTTTCCATGGTAACCATGGCCTTCCCCCACACTTTCTCATGCCTGAGGTGGCTTCTCCAGTCACCCCTGGAAAAGCAGAACCTATACTTTTCAACTATCTTTGCCATTCAACTTTTTCCAATTAACTGCCCCCATGACTGTGCTTTGCTCACTTTCAGTCCCAGTACCCTGCTCTCCAGGTCGGAGCCCCTACATCACAGGACTGCTCATAGCTTGTCACACATGGGTGTCTTGCCATTCCCCCACTAAAAGGCAAACCCTCCGAGGTCACAGATGATGGTTTAGGAATTTGTGTGTGTGTGTGGGGGGGGGGGGTCCTCATACACTAGAGAGAGCAGAACTGGGTTTCGCAATACAGGCTGTACAGATGTGTATTGAAATTAAATACTGCGAAAGTTGTCAGAATCAAAATGGAGTCATTTGCGTCAACTTGCGTTAAGCCCTGACTAAACAGATCTGGAGGAGAACATAAAAGGCGGAGTATGCCTGATAGAAGAACTGTCAAAAAGCCTACTTCTGCGAGGACAAGAAGCCACCTGTCCAACCGATAATAGTAATGCTAAGAGTGACACAGATAATGAGAATGGCATCAGTTCACCCTTGTAACAGATCCTAGACAATGTCCCAAAACAACCAATAAATTCACACACACACAAGCACCACATTTTTGGTTTTTGTCTTGAAAAGTCACCTGAGCATTATAAAACCTTGGAACACATATTCAAAGCTATTTGGATCTGTCTTGTAGGTTGTAACTCTATTTTTTTTAAAAAACACACACACACACACACACACAGAGGTACCCTCCACAGGGCTCAGTCACACCACGGTCCCTTTCCTTCAGTCTTCCAGCCCATCAGGATCCTGGGCACACACTTGGCATGTTTTCAGACCCCTAGGTTGGGGGCTCAAACCATGGTCTATACATGGCTCCCAGCTCTGACATCTGCTATGCTACCACCTGTGTCAGACAGCCTGGGCCACAGGTTGTAACCCTCATAAACCCAGATAAACTCTCTCATTTCTCTAAGATTTATACTCTGTTCTTTAAGGGTCAAAAATATATACATAAGTTGTCCCAGGCACTGGACTAGGCACTTTGCAACATGTTAACTCATTTTGTTTTCATCCTATACCATTGCTGCCTCCTCTCAGCCTATTTTTTTTTTTTTTTTGAGAGAGAGGTTTTTGCTATAGGGCGCGAGCACTCGCCAGACAGACAGAGACAGACTGAGACAGAAAGTGAGAAATCACCCCCCAGGGGGGATGGCCATGCCACAATCCCTTCTCCTCCATTCTCCTCTTGGAATCTTGGGCACGCACACACACGCACCCAGCGTGAGTTTAAGCCACTGAGTCTGCAGTCGACTACGTGGGAGTCCAGTGACATAGCCCACTATGCTAACTGCTGGTCCCCTCTCAGCCTAATTTTAACAAAATTCCTCTGAGAGGAAAGAATGTGGCTGTCCCACGTCGTTCGTTATAACGAGATTTGGCACCTGGTACAGACACAGCTCGGGGTGCCAAGTAAAGGAATGAACACCATCAGTTGGGGTCAATGGCAACGAATTCCTGGCAGGTAGGATTGAGTGGACATAGCTCAGGCTCCCGGCAGAGAGAATGGAACAGACAAGCCCTGAGCATAGGGGGAGCAGCCATGTGTGAGTGGGGACAAGGAGTGGGTTTGCAGGAGAGGAACCATGTAGGAGTGATGAAGAATGAAGTTGTGGACATGATGAGTACATCCACGATCCCACGCCCTCAAAATTAAAGTCAGACTTTAATTTTTTATTATATAGCTTATAAAAATTGCAACCATGAGGGAAAGGACAGGCCACAGAAATTTATCCTTGGCTCCTGTCGGACAGTTGAGCCCCAAACCATGGTCTTAAAATCTGTTTGCTATTGAACAAGCGTCGGAAGACTTAAAGTCTCTGCCGCATCCAGGGGACTCTTGGCTCTCGGGCTCAGCTGCCAAGTGGGAAGGTTGGGAACATTCTCCAGCAGCCTGCTCTGGTACACTCTGTCCCTGCCCAAATCTACTGCAGTAATTAGCTTTGCTCATTAGTTTCAAGTAAATCATCTTGTTGCAGCTGGGATCCTTTATCAGAACAGTGAATGTTAGAGTTTGCTGAAGCAAAATTATTTTTCCCTCGGAATTCCCTGGAACACAAAGTCACAACCCAGAGATCTGAATGAGGCAAGGACACTTCAAAAAATGCCTAAAAATGCCAGAAACAGCTCTGCCTAAACAGAGGGGAGAGTTGGGTATTTAGAAACAGATCCAAAACAATGAAAGTTCTTTGGGATCGATATTGGTCTTTCCTTCAGCTTAGTTTCCTGGCTCAGATGATCTGAATGCTCAAAGCAGCTGGTAAGTGCAGATACTGAGGTCATCTCTGCCCAGAGGAGTGTCCAGAGGGAGACGGACAAGACACCTGATAATAAACATGCTTACAGAAGTCACGCACTAAGGAAACACTGCAGTAGCAGAACGCACAGAACGCCCCAGTCCAACCTGGGTCCTCAGGAAGACTTCCTGGCGATGTGACTTAGGCTCTTATTGAGAAAGTGAGGAGCATCACCCAGAAGCACCTCTGCAGGAAGGCTAGCCATGAGGCAGCACAGGATTGATGTCAAGGCTTTAAAAACGATTGGCACGATGCACCTCATCTTTTTGTCCTTTGGTATTGCACTGTTATGCCCATTTTAAACACAGAGAAAGTGAGAAAGGAGACTTCAGCTCTGCCCCTGGATGATCTGTGGGGTTGGGACTGGGAACAGTAGGGGCACAGTGAGGCAGGACCCCTGCCAACTTCTGCCGTGCAGAGGCAGGACTACAGCCAAGCAATGACAACCTCCAGGAAATAGATTCTCATGTCGTTTGGGGCAGAAGGGGCTTATTTAATGGACATTGCCTTATTGGCACCCCAGTCCTGATCTGCACACTTAGTGGTCTGTGACATCCCCAAATGGACAAGAATGCCTTTGAACAGCCTGTCTGGACTACAGTGCCCCTAGTCCTGGGGTGAGCTGAATGGAGATGAGGCTGTCACCATGTGTTCACTGGACTAATTCGTGTCTCTTGTACTTCGGTGAGTAGCTCCTGCAGTCAGGGCACTGCTTCACAGCACTGAGCTTTTTCTCTTTACTTGTGATAGTGAACAGGAGAGAAATGGGCACCCTCCGGTCTGTTCACACTGTGATCTTCTCCCCCAGGGCTCCAGCACATCGCATCTTGGGCACTCGCGCAGGTGCAAGGCACCACTTGAGAAACCGCTATCAGGACTGGCCCCACAGTGTAGCAGTTAAAGCTCTGAGCAAGGGGAGCCGGATCCCACATGGCCCATAGTGGTTTAGGCCCTGGCCCCAGAGGATTGAGAAATATGCCAGGTGGTTGTATGTCCAGAATCCTGATGGGATGGAGAAATGAAAGAAAAAGGACTGCAGAGTGACCATATCCCACTAGGGGTCGGGGGTCGGGGGACTTCCTCTTTTCTGTCTGATAGATGCACGTGCCCTCTGGAAAAAAAAGAAAGGAAGGGAGGGAGGGAGAGAGGGAGGAGGGGAAACAGAAATCAATCACTGCCCTAGCCAGAGATAGTAGAGGAAGAGTCAGAGAAAAGCTGCCCCTTGCTCAAATTGGCATTTTCCATCCACAATTGAGATCACAGTCCTTGAACTACACTCACAGCCGTGGGGTGGCTCAGCACTTGAAATGCGTGTTCCTATCTATGACCTCCCTAGGGCAGGGCAATCCAGGATTTTTATCCCCATTTTACTGAGAAAGAAAGAATATACTTGTACAAGACTGCTCAGCTAGAAGGGGAAGAAACCAGGGCTTTCCCCTGGGTCTCCGGATAACAAAGTTCTTGTCATTAAATCAGACACTTTGATCACATGAAGAGAAAACTGCACACTCTTTACCTGGGAAACCTAGAGGCTATGACACTAGAACACCTGGTCCCCACGAAGGCCCTGATCTATCCACCTATGAAGAGGATCTGGTAATTGTTTCATCACACTCAAGTTCTTCTATTGTCTGAACTAGGGCCACTCGGTCAGCTGGCCAAGACTGAGCAGAGGGAAAGCTCTGAGACTTGCAGGCCTTCTAGGAGGAGGGAGGCAGCCCAGCACGATTCATTCTCAATGGAAAGTGACATGGATTCCTCCTGCTAGTCTGCTGTGGCTCCCATTCTCCTGAACTTGTTGTCTCTGGGCTTTCTTCACATGGTTTATGTGATCCACCTCTCTGTTTTCCAGTGTCTACAAGATTTACCTATCCACGGATCAAATAACCTCTTCCCCCCATGTGGGGTTAGACTCCAAAGAACAATCTCATCCTGAAGGGATAATAGCTTAAGATGAGGTATTTCTCAGGGATGTTTGTATTTTTTTAAGAAGGTCATTAACCTTCAGACATAATAATGGCCTGACTTGCGGTGCTATGACAAGCAGGAGAGAAGTCTTCCACAGCAAGGGGTTCTATGACCACCCTGTCATGGGAAATTTCCTTTCTCTTTCTGCCCAATGTGATCGATTCTAGGTCACCCCTTTTCCTCTGAAATCAAAATCTCCTCATCCAGCTGCTGGGAAGAGAGAACAAACTGATTATTATTCAATACAAAGCAGACCATTTATTTCAGCAGGTTCAGAGCCATTATCTCCCCAGGACACAAGCTACAGTGTGTGCTGGCTTTATCTACCCACACTTCCTTTTGTCCTCAAATCCTTAAAGAGGACATTGTTCCTTTTGCTGGACTAAGACAAAAGGGACCTGGAGAAAGAAATGAGTGGCAGTAATGACCTACTAACGCTTCTCTTGCCTTCCTTTGCTGCCTGAGCTCCTCAAAGGAATTAGGATTTCCTGTGACTTCTAGAGAAGTCCAGGCAGATGAGAAAAAACCTGAGAAAAGAAGACTTGGACAGCCATCTTCCCTTTGAAAAGGGGCCAGCACCCTGTCCTTGACTTCACTACCACCCCCAAGGATGCCGGTTTCATTTGTTGCTGAGAGTCTCAAAAACGAATTGTCCAGTCTATATACCCAGTGTGTTTTTCAAGTCACCAAGACCGGGACTCGAACCACACAGTTGGCTTTGTGGGATTCTAGCTGCCTTAATCACTGGGTAGCCTCAGGTTGGTACATTTTAAAGCAACATTAACCCAATACCACTCAATCTTTTCTCTTTTTTTTTGTAAAGTCATTCATTCATTTCTTCCATGAGTAAGGAAGACAGAGACAGAGGCAGAGACATGGCACCCCCACCGGATCCCCATGCTGCAATCCATCCCTAGACTCACACGTACTTGGCAGGGATATTCTGGATAAAAACCTAGAACCTTCGCACATGGATCATCCCAGAGTATCCTGTTACTGCCATGCCACCGGCCAGCCCACGTTCTTCCAACGTAAGTATCGTCCTCGCTCGCTATAAGGTCTCTGTTCTTTCTGTCCTTATTGATCGTTTAACTGGGCTCTCTGACCACTCATGTTCAGATCAATTTGCCCATTGGAATTAATTGCCCAATAAAGTTCATCAAAGTTCAGTCCATCTTTTTATGTTTTTAGTTATTTCTGTAAGATTCATTGAACCAATAGCTTGTACTTCTTCTCACACTAAGTCTCCTCATTCTTACTCTGCCCAAAGTAAATGCACCCTTTCAAGATTCACTGGAACTTGTATTTTGAAACCTAGCCTAGAAGGTCTCTGAAGGGACCCTTCTTGTTTTGTTTTGCTTTAAACAAAAGAGGAGTCTGCCCGCTGGAGCATTTTATCATTTGGAAAACAGACACAGAATTGTTTAGTGACTTCCCTGAAGACAGCATTGGTAACAATTTCTGGGATTAAGAAAAACAATAAGATGGAGTTTGTGGTAGAGTTGTTTCCTTTTATATTTTACTTGTGACTTTTCCCAATGCCAAAATTTTATGACCCTATAAAAAACACTCTCCCGGGGCTCTTGTGGCTGCTAATGGCTGTATTTGGGGGCTTTTCTTCTTCTAACTATGAGATTCTCAAGGCTTAACATTCCAGACTGTTGGCTGTATCCCCAGTGAGAAAAACTTCTTCCGTGTAATATCTGTTTCTATTGTTTTATAAGAATGGAAAGAAGCCACATAATTAAGCCTTAAGCATGAGGGAAGGAGCTAAAGAAGATGCCTTCTGTGGGACCATGACAGTAGATGACAAAGCAGATGAAAGAGAGAAGGTCAAGAGAAGGTCGTGCGGGTCATTCTCCAGCCTGTCCTGCAGGTGATGTCACACTGATGTTTAATGTAATACCAGATAACCAGCAAATGAATGTTTACATTCCAGGGTTTCCCAGTGGGCTTGTTCACTTGTTCATTCATTCAATGCTTTTTATTGCATCTTTCATATGCCAGGACTGTGCAAGACACAGAAGACAAAGATTAATAAGACCCCATCTGTGCCCTCAAAGAACTCCAGACCAATGCATGAGACACAGCTACGAATCAGTGCATCACGGTGCATCTTTAAGTGTTCAACTGAAAAAACGAACTGGCTAGTTATCCCAACCAGTGCCAATTCTTGCCCCACTCTCCCCCACCTCCCAGGGGACGTTTGGCAATATCTGGAGACATTTTTGATCCTCACAACTGAGGTGTCAGTTGTCGACACTCAAGTGTCGATAGTGTAGAAATGGAGACTCCTAGTCCTCGTGGGACAAAGTATGATACAGTCAGTTCTACCTCGGTGGCTGGGAAAGCTGGGTTTATGCAATCCCTTCGGTTCTTTTTCAGATTTTGTCTTTGATTAGCTTTTGTCCCTGAGCAAGTTACTTCAGCTCTCTGGGCTTAAGTCTCCTCATCCATAAAATATAGCTGGAGTCTCCAATCTTTAAATTCATTCTGTTCTAACAATGTATGGTTTTATTGGGTCAATATTTGTGCTTCCCTTAAACCCTGATCCTGACAGAAGAAAGGCTTGGCCAAAGATTGTATACTCTGCTCTGGGTCAAGGAGATAAACCAGTTTCCCGTGTTGATCCAGAGTCTAAATCAGGCAGGCAAATGTGACCTCTGCCCAAGGACTCCAAGCTAGTATTAAGACACTTCTTTCTTTGGAGTCTAAGTTTTCCCATCAGCAAACAAAAGCCATTTAACTGGTCTGCCTTCCTGTGTCAGGAGAAAAGCTTGAGTAAATGAAGATGGAAAATTACCCCGATGCTGTTTCTGTGACTAGGTCCAAACCACCAATGCCACTTTCCTCCCTTTTGGGGGCCTGCAGCAGTGACAGGGTAGGAGAGACACAGCTCAGGACCAGCCCTGGGGTGTAAGATGGTAGCATGGGCTGGGGAAAGGTAGTCTCTTTGTATGCCTGGGAAACCACCTCAAAGACAACCTTTATCACTTGTCTCCTAGAGAAGTTAGACTTGGATCCTTAACCACACACTTCAAACTTGGGGTCTGGGTGCAATTCAGGTCATCAGATTTTCCCTTTCGCCAACACAAAGAGCCTGTCAAGGCCAAGCTCCTGGAGGCTGGGAGCTAATACCAAAGCTAAGGGAACCAAAGCTTCTCTCTGAAGGAAAAGAGACACTCTTGCCTGGGCCCGAACACAAGGCCTTTTCAATGCTCTGTGGTGCTGACTGCAACAGGAAAGGCAGGAAGAGAGAGACAGGGCAGGGCCAGCATTGGCAGCTGCACTGACGGCAGCATTTCCAGCCTTACCACCCTGGCAGGACAGCATCAAGGTTTGCAAGCAGAGGCTCCTCATGTCTTCCCCATGGCTGGACCCGTGTCATCCGAGGCAGCAGATTCTACATGCAAGATGCAAATGAGCCCTCCACCCCTTATGTTTAATGAAAGAAAACCCAGAATTTAGAGCTATTAACTAACATGCCCAAATTAACTGAACTGCTAGACAAGGGGAACTTTACCAGTGTTACTATCAAATTTGCTTCATTGAGCTTATCAACAATAAATATTTCCAAGTTAGCCACATTTTCCCCATTCTGTATACTTCCACTGTTTGGGGCTTTGTTTTGTTTTATTTGAAGGACTGGTTGATATAATTTATAATCAGTAGAATAAGCAAGTCTTTTTTTTAAGGTTCCCATCACGGGACACATGCACTCACCAGAGAGAGACAGTGAGAAGGAAAGTGAGAAATAACACCCCAGAGGGGTGGCCACACCATAATCCCCTCTCCTCCATTCTCCTCCTGGGATCTTGGGTGAAATGTGGAAATCTTAAGTGTAAAGTTCAATGGCTTTTTTAGGTATATACCCATGTAACAGGCACCCAAATCAAAGTATGAAACATTTCCATCATTCCAGAAAGTTTTCTCAAACCTTGTTTTAATCAGTAGCCACTTGAATAATCACTTTTTATTTCTATTGCCATATATTAGTTTTGCCTATTTTTCTGTTTTATATCAACAACCTTATATTCTTTTGTCCAATACAATGTATTTTGGGTTAATCCACATTATATCAATAATTTGTTCCTTTTTATGGCTGCGTAGTATTCCATTGTATGAACATGCCACATTTCATTTAACCATTCACAATATTGTATTGATGATATTTGGGTTGTTTTGAGTTATTATGTTCATTGATTCTAAAACTGCGGATTAAATGGTGATCATTTTTTGCTGTTGGTATTTAATCTCAAAATATATGCCTATTTTCATTTCCCTTCAGACAACCTCTCTTGAAAGTCATCCTCCAGAGCTCCCAGAAAGTGAGATAGAAAGAAGCATTAGAGGGCCAGCCCTATGCAGTGGGTAAGCCCTGTGCGCTAGGAGCCAGATTCCACATGGTCAACTGTGGTTTGGGCCTTGCTCTGGCAGCTTGAGGGACACACTAGGCTTATGTGACTAAAACCCATTGAGGAATACTTTCGAGGGAGAGTGAGCAAGACACCTACCCTCTGGCAATAAAAAATAAGTATGAAATGACTTTGAAGGTCTTTTCAACCATGAAATCCTCTAATGCAACATCTTCTCTAAGAGCTCTGTTAAGTATTTGCTTACACGCATTAGAACCACGTGTTCCCTGAACGGTCCTCTCCACAGAGATGGATGCCTTTACCAGTGAATTTCCCAACAAAGACTAGACATACTGTTCAACCACAAGAAATACACCCTCTTCACCAGATGACATCTATGTCCAGTGAAAGATGCTGTCCTGATCCATCCCCTGCAAGACACCTGGTAGAGGCCAACAAAAATAGTGGAAAGTAAATGAGCTTCAGTCAGCTCTTCTGCCCTCCACTGAAAACAACAGTAGTTTCTCCCTTGAGATATGTGGAAAAGAAGGCCCACAGGAAGACTATTAACCAGGCCTCCAAAGCATTTCTAACAGGGTTTACAAGTCCTTTGGTGAATTCCTCACTCATTCTTTTTCTGATTTTTATTTTGTCTAAATCTAACTCTGGTGGAGCCACACATCAGGTGGGCCTAATGTGCACTTCACTCCTTCACAAAGTCAGGCAGCTATTTAAAGGCTTTTATACGTTTTCTGAACATGCCAAGAAAGACTGGGAACAACTATTTGAATGATACACATTAAAGAAAAAGAAAAATTTATTCAGCAGATAATTCATCCAGCCACAAGGACTGAACCCCCATGGTTGGAATGACTACTACTGTGGTACCTAATGTCTTGCATGGGGGCCAACTAAACACCCAGTGAAGGCCTTCTCTCCTCTCATTTAAGACCACACCCTAAAATACACCAGCTCCATTCTGTTCTGTCTTCTCACCCCTCTTGGCTCAGTCTTTGATTTCTCTCCTCCACACTGCTCTGCTTTGCTCCTTTAATTTTTAGAACTATTTATTTAATTTTATTCATCATTATTATCCTTCAATTTGACCAGAGAGAGAAACCGAGCGAGAGAGAGAGAAAAAGGAAAAGTGAGAAAGCAAGCCGCCAGGCCTGAAATTCAAACCACGGTTGGCCATGTGGGAGTCTAGTGCCCTAACCACCACACCACCTGCCAGCCCCCCACTCCCTTTTCTTAATTAGCCCTGTTTTTCTACTGATCTCCACTTCTTTTTTTAAAAAAAGTATTACTTTATTTATTTTAATTTGACCAGAGAGGGACAGAGTCAGAGAGACAGAGAAAAATGAGAAAGTAAGTCTCATGTCCGGGACTCAATCCGTGGTCGGCCATGTGGGAGTCTAGCACCCTTCACCACGCCACCTGCCTGCCCCTCATCTCCACTTCTTTAGGTTCACAAAGAGAAGAGGATGACCAGATGTAGATGTTGCAACCAAACAACCTTTACTCAAGCTTCTGGGTTCCTATATTCCCCTTCAGGCACTGTTGATCTCTCAAATTACCTCTCGCAGGGACCAGCAGGTGGCGTGGTGGTGAAGGGGCTGGATACTCCCACATGGCCAACCATGGTTTGAGTTCTGGACCTGGTGGCTTTCTTTCTCTCTCTTTCTCTCTCTCTTTCTCTCTCTCTCCCTCATTGCTGACCCCAATTAAAATGAATGAATGTATAAAATTAATGCTTTTCTCAAATGACCTCTCACATACCTCAGGGAGATCTCACCCCAGATGACTTTTATTCCCCAGCTTCTTCAAGCCAAGGCCCATACCTTCCACCTCCCACCCACTAGGCTGCACCAAGAAGGAATGAAACTGTCCCCTGGGGCCCTAATGAGTGGATGGAGATTCCTGAGCTCACATCTCTCTCATTCTCACCGTAGGTAGGGCTGGTGCTTGTCTGTCATTTGACTCCTCGTTCCTTTCCTGAAGCCAGTCTCGCCCTTTTCTTAAAATGACAACACTGTATAATCAGCTCCTGCCAGCCGCATACACCCAATCAGCCCCACCCTAGCCAAGGCTCTGAAGATGCCATTGAAAACCAATGTATTTTTCTAACCCCTCCCCACCCTCCACCCACCTCTTATTCTTTTGAAAACAAATTCTTTTTCCAGTGTTTCTAAATTAAGCGGAAAAGTGAGAAAAAAGAGTTTCTTCCATTTTTTGATTGTGGATGAAAATAAACCAGCGGTCAGTTATTTACCCAAAATCCGATTCAGAAATGAACCAGTCCTGGACTAGATTTGAATTTTAAGAACAAATCTAAAAGAGCTTCTGAGGAATTTTTGAAAATTCACCGAAAGTGGCCAGGAGGTAAATTTGCAAAGCTGTGGTTATTGGCATTAAAGATTGTAGAGGCAGGAAATTCCCTGCATAACTAGCCTGTCTTCCCAAAGCCTGCTGGGAGCAGAAGTCTAGAATTCCTCCCTATTTTTCCTGCATCCGCAGCCCAGCCGCCCTCTGGCTCCAAGCAGAGCCCATTAGCCACATACTGTAAGTTACAGCATATGTTCATACCTATTCATCAGATCCCTTTTCATTCGGGAGACGGTGGGATTTCACTTGCAGAGACACCAACCACTTCCTCATTAAAGGCTCCACAATGTCTTCTCCTTCCACGCCATCTAGCCAGGGTAGCCAAGATGCCCACCCTAGGGAACTTTCCATTTGAGGAGATTCCTTTTGGAAACAACTCACACACACACCAACTCCACCTCTTTCTCTAGCACCTACTCCCACTACACACATCCATGCACTATTACTCAGAATAAGCTAATTGTGATAACCTTCCAAACATGTCAGTAAATTAACCCACCAAAGGGTCATTGGTTTCTCACATTTAACATCTGCTACTCTTACCAAACATTAACATGATTGCAAGACTTTCTTTTCTAAGTTGGATTTTTTTTGCCTTCTAGATCAGGATTCTTGGAGGTTTGTGACTTACACATTTTTATGTAACTGAAATGCCCTTCTTTACAAACTGCATACCTCAAGGAAATCCCAGAGTACCATGGTTGAGCTCCCAAAAATTGATAGTAGCTAGAAATCCAGTCTATATTTTTCAAGGCCCAACTCCCTTGCCCTTATGCACAGGGTTTCAAAAAGTTCATGGAAAATACATATGCAGAAATTATGCATAGATTTCAAGTTTTTTGCATCAAAATAAACTCATACTTTCATTTTTCCATGAAATTTTTTGAAGTTCCTCCATATATCCAAAGATACCTGACTTCTTACCATATGTAGGCAGGAGACGGGAGGAGGAAATGAAAAGTCTGAGAGAGGAGTCAAGTTGCATTTAGTCCTATCTAGCTGTGCCACTGACAGTGGCAGGCTGTTAACTGGAGAAAAGCTTTGCTTCCCAGATATAAAGTCAGGATAGGTAAAGTGATCCCCAGAAGCCATAGTAGTAACCCCTCTGAACGATACCAAAGATCTGAGCCACTACCTCCAAGGGTTCTTTCAGCTCCATCTCAGGGTAAGCAACCCCAGAAGCACTGAGTCAGGATGGACTCCAACAAGTACCACATGGATCCTATGCCATTATTCCTTTCGCTCCTATCTCAGTCATGAGAATCCCTCAGGCACCTCTCCATACCAACCTGCCAATCTATTTCAACTTCCTGGTAACTCCATTTTAGGGATCTAGTTACTTACCCCTGCAACTGGCCATGGTTGGAGCTAGCCTAATGCCCCCTCCAATAAATCTCTTATTCTAAATTTCAGAGGGAAGCATAAACACAGGTAGTAGATTGTACATAGTAATGTTCACCAACCGCAGTCATCCCCAACTACAGTCATATCCACAGCAGATAGGTTCCAGGAACACCCATGGATATCAAAACCTGCAGGTGCTCAAGTTCCTTATATAAAAGGGCATAGGATTTGCATGTAACCTGGGCACCTCCTTCAGTATACTTTAAATTATTTCTAGATTTGTTATAATAGCTAGTGTAGTATAAATGCTGTATAAATCGTTGCCATCCTACAATTGTCTATTTGCAATAATCGTGTTTTTTTCTAAATAGAGACTATGCATGTGCACAGACATGTGGAAGAAAGAAAGAAGCACCATTAATGGAGTCTAGGCACACCTCCAACCCTCTGGGCTGTCAGGATCTTGAGCACCCACACTTACCCAGCTTAGGTCAGGTCATTCGGTCTAGGGAGCCAAACCTGTAGTCCACCGTATGGCTTCCAGCATTGTAGTCCAATACACTATAGACTGTGCCACTTAGGCTAGGCCACTGCCATTATTTTTTATTGGTTTTTATTTTTGAATATTTTGATTCCCCAGTTGTTTGAATCCATGGATGCTAAACCCACAAATGTGGAAGCCCAGGTCCCAGAATGAGAATAACACAGAGCAAAGCCATGGCCAACTCCTGATGGAGTATGTTACAAGAGTGAAAAATAAACCTTTGCTTCTTGTTGTTGTACACCCTTGAAACATTGGGGTTACTCATCAAAGCAGCAGAACCTTAGAGAACCTGACTGAAAAGATGAACATCTGCCCCTCTTTCCCAGAATAGCCTTATACGAATTAGACTATCTTCCCTGAACTTTTCATACTCAAAGGGGCTTCTCAAAGAAATCACTCTTCATGTCCTTTCCCCAGGCTTCCTGTCTGCCTTTTGTCACCTTAGTAACTGAGAGCAGCTCAACATCCGCCCTGGGATACCCTTCTAATTGGCCTCAGAAACTGATCAGTAGTTCCTTTTGCTCAAAAGGAAAAACAATAATCTCTCAGAGGCACTACCGCTACCTACTTTTGCCCAACATTAGCTTGTGCCTGATGGATACCAAAGATGTCCCTAGTCTGAAAAGAATGGGAATAATTCCAAGGGAGAAATTAGCAGCATCATTAGGAAAACTAGAACGCCTGAGGGGTGGCTATAACTATCAATTTGTTCCATTTAAATCTCTATTCATGCTGGGCCCCTGTTTTAGCAACCTCTCTCCCAAAACAAAACAAGTAAACCAAAAACCTAAAAGCAAAGGATATAATTGGTTATTTTTAACCTGAGAAAGAGAGATCCCACGCTGGACAAGTCAAGAAAAAATACTGCTTTCATCCCGTTGGCCTGCCTCAGACAAGGCACCTGCACTTGGTGTAGAGAAGACATGGTTGTTTGGTCTATACAAAGCCAAGCAGCTGAACTGATTGCACTTCAGATGTTTTAGTGACAAGTAAATAGGTTTGCAGAGGCTCTGCCAACACAGTTGGATCTTGATGGCATTTTCACCCAAAAGAGGTTCATTTTGTTCAATTGTGCATTCGTTGGTAGGCCTGACCTCCAGTCCCCTAAATTACTGCCCTGGCTAGTGGACTGGCAACAACAACAAAATGTTTAAGTCTCACATTGCCACAGGAGTGGACTTACCCAATTTTTTTTTTTTTTTTTTTTTTTTTCCCTCCAGCAAAACACCCACCGT
>NW_006159610.1:3615560-3621225 GCF_000334495.1 Tupaia belangeri chinensis | reverse complement strand
TGCCCAGGGGTTGAATTTCCCAATTTTTTTTTTTTTTTTTTTTTTTTACCCAGCAGAGAACACTCCACGCGCAGTAGGCTTTTACATTACAGGAGGACATCCTGGCCTGCAACAAGCGTGCACGTACTAACAAGTCATTCGTGTTGGCAACCCCTGAGGGCCAGACGACTTTTCTGCTTTGGAGGCTGGCACTTCATAATTACAGCTGTGTTTTTGTTGTCATGCCCAATTACCTCACTTTCAGCCTTAAAATAGAATCCAGCTTAAAGATGCTGGCTGCAGACAAAGAGGGAGGCTTCCTAAGACTCAAAACCTAGGTTCTGAGCCAGTGGAAGGGCCTGAAGTTACATACAAAGGTCCTAACTATTAAAAGTCTGTGACTCCTTTCTTCTCTCCTCATGACAGAAATGGAGCAGTACCATAAATTGTCTGCTCCCAAACTAGAAACGAGGATAACTTGGAGTTCTGTCTCTATCACATTCCCATGTATTCACTGATTCATTCAATATTTTTTTACTTGCTGGTTGGGATCTGCTCTCCCTGCCTTCCTGATCACTCTCCGCCCTTGGTGGCCACTCTGCCCTGCAGCTTCGGAGGCTACCTCTTATGGATGCCATCAGCAAACTCCTTGCCCCTTGGCTGCCAGATGAGCTGGGCAAACGAGAGGCTGGAGATGGAAATTAAGAAGAAAGAAGGGAGGTCTGAGTATTCGCTCCCCTGCTTCCATCCAGCTGGGCTGCAGTCTGCACTAGTGTTCTTCTCCATGGGCTACAGCTCCTAGGAGAGGGCGCCTCTGCTATGATTCACTGCACACAGCTTCTGTCCTTTCCCTGTCCCTTTAGGTCTTTCAACAGTATATTAGTCTTCTAGGGTGGCTTCAACAAAGCACTCCAAACTCTGTAGCCGAAGACAACAGAAATGAATTGTCGCACAATTCTGGAGGCCAGATGACTAAAGTCAAGGTGTCGGCAGTGTCATGTTCCCTCTGAAACACGTAGGGAAGGGTCCTCCTCTGCCTCTTCTAGTTTCTGGTGACTGCCAGCAATTTTTGGCACTGCTTGGCTTATAGATAGATCGCATCAGTCTCTGTCTCCACCATCACAAAGCTGCCTTCTCCTTGTGCCTGTCTCATCTTCTCATAAGGACACCAGCCATGTTGGATTAGGGCCCCCCCTCCAGTGACCTTCATAATTGGATACATCTGCAAAGATCCTATTTCCGAATAAGGTCACATTTAGAGGTACTGCAGGTTAGGACATCCACAGATGTGTTAGGAGACATACTGCTATGCATAACGAGTGGTATCAGACTCCCATTGTGTCTAGTCCCTGGATGGGTCCCTTAATCCATGCACGCCTTTATAAATAGTCCTTTCACTGGACTCTCTTCAATTCCTTCCTAGAATATGTCATCTGTTTCCTGGCAGGACCTTAACTGAGGCCCCTACTGCCTAACTGCCTTGCCCACAGAGCACCTAATAAGTGCCAGAAAGTACTGCGAGTACAACGGTGAGCAAAAATGAACAAGCCTGCCTTTATCGGGCTTCACAGTCCCCAGTTTAATAGGCTCAATCAAAATATCACAAAGTAAAATTGCAACTGTAACGAATTCTACAAAAGTGAGGTCACCCTGCTATGATCATGCTTAATTGGATAAACCACCCTAGTCAGGGAGGCCGGGAAGGACCTCCATGAGGGAGGTATGATCAAGCCAGATGTAAAGGATGAATGAAGTCAGTAAAAGGGATCAAGGCCACCTGCAGGAGAAAGCCAAAAAAAAAAAAAAAAAAAACCAACCGGAAAAGTGTGTCACAGTGTTCCTATTTCCCTCCAGTAGGGATCTATTTCATTCACATCCCAATCCATGAGTGCCTGCTCTCTTTAAAAGAAAGTTGAACTGTCTGCTATCCCCACAGCTGCAGATCACAGCAGAGGACCCAATGCGGAAGAGAACACTTAGAAAGAAGCCATTGCCTGCCGTATTTAAAGAGCAGCTGTACGTCGCAGCAGGGATGGAGAGAGCAATCCCCCACAGAAACCAAGAGTGACCCAACAGCGCCGCCACCTCCACCTCCCTGACCCTAACCCATAGTCTCTCCACTGCTCTGTTTCACGGGAACAGCTCAGAACTTGTCTGTCCCCTCTTATCATCCCACTCTCAGCTCCCCCTCGAGACGCCCTGTGTTTCTGAGTTTACTGCCTCGGTCTTTCTCAGACTGATGTCCTTCTCTTCCACCACTAGCTTCTTCTTTGGATCAGGACCTTGTCATCGCTCCCTGGGGTTTTCTATCTTCTTGACTGGTCTCTGCTCTGTCAAATCCACCCTCAGCAGCACAGCCTGTAAAATAAACTGCCTCCCTCCCTTGATGGGAACCCTCCAGGACTCCTGATTACCAGTAGCCTTAGGCCCAAGTTATGGCACGCGAGGCGCTCCATGCCTCAGGCCTGCTCCCACTGCTTCCTAGCTTGTACTTGGTCTTCGAATGAGGCCAAACCACTGTTCTTATCTTAAATATTAGGTGATCGGAAAAGTCATGCCACATCTTTCTATGTAAAAATGTGTTTTTTCGGGACCAGCAAATGGCGTAATGGCTACATTGCTGGACTCCCATATAGTCGACCGTGGTTCGAGTCCTGGACTCCGTGACTTAAACTCATCCGGGTATGTGTGTGCGTGTGTCCAAGATCCTGAGAGAAGAATGGAGGAGAAGGGATTGCAGCGTGGCCATCCCTCCTGGGGGGTGATTTCTCACTCTGTCTCTGTCTTTCTGGCAAGTGCATGCACCCTATAACAAAAACCTCTCCCCCCAAAAAAGCATCTTTTCTGACAACCTAGTAAGATTTTGTTTTTGTTGTTGTTGTTAATTGCTATACTGTAGGGACCAACAGATGGTGTGATGGTTACATAACTGGACTCCTATGTAGTCAATTGCAGTTCTAGTCCCGGACCCGGTAATTTAAAACTCACACTGGGCATGTGTGCGTGCGTGCCCAAAATCCTGGAGAATAGAGGAGAAGGGATTGAGGCATGGCCTTCCCCCTGGGGGATGATTTCTCACTTTGTTTCCCTCTGTCTGCCTGTCTGGCTGGCAAGCACATGTGCCCCATAACAACAACAACAAAAAAAACTCACTAGGTATATGTGTGCTCACCAGAGGGAGCAGAGAAAAAGAGAAAGCTCATGATGGGACGTGGCCAAACTACAATCCCACAATCCCTTCTACATTTCTCCATCACATCAGGATTCAGGAAACACACACACACACGGCATGTTTTTCAAGCCTCTGGGGCCAAGATTTGAATCACGATTGGCCACATAGAATCTGGCTCCCTTAACCACTAGGCTATGGAGCCACCCCTCAAATCATTTTTAGTTTTTCATCCATAACAAGTTGTTTCTCCTCTCCATGTTGTTTTTTATATATTACCCCCACCACCACTATGCCATCTCCCAAACCGCTGAATTCCATTTATGCCTGAAAACTAAATTCAGATATCAACTGTTCCAGAAAAACCATCCCTGATTCCCCCATCTCTCATTGTCTCCCAGGGACTGTTCTGTCTGTACATGGACCATCACAAGTCCTGCATGTCTGTGGTGGTGTCTGTTTCTCCTATTAATATAAAAATTCTTTATTTTTTTAAGAGAGGTTTTTCTTTGCTATAGGGCATGTGTGCTCGCCAGAAAGACAGACAGAAAGACAGAAAACAAGAAATCATCCCCCAGGGGGATGGCCATGCCGCAATCCCTTCTCCTCTTGGGATCTTGGGCACGCACACATGCGCACCCAGCGTGAGTTTAAGCCACTGGGTCCGGTACTTGAACCACAGTTGACTACATGGGAGTCCAGCAACATCGCCATTACGCTAACTGCTGGTCCCAGTATAAAAATTCCTCATGGCAGACTATGTCTTATTTGGCATAGTGTACCTGCTGCCTGGCATGGAGGTTTTCAAAACAAGATGCATGAATGCATAAATAAATGAGTGAAAGGCAAACAAATGGGCATTGGCTGTGCCACTTCTATGCGAGAGCCCTCACAGTGCAGAATCTGCCCCATCTGCTATTACACGGGGCCCCACTCAGCACTCCCTCTACTGCGTGGTGCTTCCAACATCCATAAGCCACTTTATTGGTTTTCCCTTTTTAATTTTTCTTAGTGCCACATGGTGCATGTACTCACCAGAGAGAGAGAGAGAGAGCACCCCTCATACCCCACAAAGTCTCCCTTTTCCTCCATTTCTCCATTCCATTAGAATATTTGGGGGGGGAGCATGCACCTACATGTACCTACTATGTTTTCAAAGCTGTCAAGGCCAGAACTGTAACTACAGTTAGCCATGTGGAATCTGGCTCCTTTAACCACTGTACTACAAGGCCAGCCCAATTTTGCGTTCATGTCAGCCCCTGCTAGGCTGACAGAAAGTAGTTACTATCTAGTAGCTGTGGGATCCTAGTTACTTACCTTTTAAACTTCAGTTTTCCATATGTTACGTAAACTCTGCAGAATTACTACAAAAAAATAGAATAAAATAAAAACAAACAGTGTGGTCAGAACACAGTAAATGAAGATGAAACTAAGCAGGAAAATTGAGAGATACAAGTGGACATAGAAAATATCACAATAAAGCAAGTCACACTTTTGGCTTCCCAGTGCATATAGAAGTTATGTTTATACTGTACTGTAGTCTAAGTGTATAATAGTATTATGTTTAATAAAAATGTACATACTTTAATTTTTAAATATTTATTGCTAAAATTGCTAATGATCACATGAGTCTTCAGTGAGTCATAATCATATTGCTAGTGGAGGGGCTTGCCTCCATGTCGATGGCGACTGATTGATCAGGATGCTGACTGACAAAGGTTGAGGTAGCTGTGGCAATTTTTTAAAATAAGACAACAAGGGACCAGTTATGGCATAGTGGTTATATCACTGGGCTCCCATGTAGTCAACCACAGTTTGAGTTCTGGACTCAGAGGCTTAAAATTCACGCCAGGTGAGTGCGTGTGGGTGCCCAAGATCCCAAGAGCAGAATGGAGAAGAAGGGATTGTGGTGTGGCCAACCCTCCGGTGGGTGATTGCTCACTTTCTGTCTCTCCAGTGAACACACGTGCTCTATAGCAAAACAACAACAAAACAAAGAAAAAAAACAACTCTTACAAAAATAAGACAACAAAGAAATTTGTCATGTTAATTGAACCACAGAAGATTTCTCTGTATCATGAAATGCTCTTTGGTAGGTCTTTATCCACAGAATTTCTTCCCAAACTGGAATCCTCTCAAACCTAGGTGCTGCTTTATCACTCAGTTTATATAATAATCTAGATCCTTTGTTATTTCACCCATGTTTATAGCATCTTCACCGAGAGTAGATCCATCTCAAGAAATCAAATTTTTGTGTGCATTCATTAGAAGCAGCTCCCCATCCATTAGTTTTGTCACGAGACTGCAGCAATTCAGCCACATCTTCAGGTGGCACGTCTAATCCTAGTCCTCTTGCCATTTCTACAGCACCTCAGTTACTTCCTCCACTAAAGCTTGGAACCTCTCAAAGTCATCTATAAGTGCTGGAGTTAACTTCTTTCAGATTTCTGTTCATGTTCATATTTTGACCTCCTGTGAACCATGAATATTCTTAATAGCATATAGAATGGTGACTCT
>NW_006159610.1:3585826-3615267 GCF_000334495.1 Tupaia belangeri chinensis | reverse complement strand
TTTCCCAAGAGGTTTTTAATTTCCTTTCCCCAGATCCATTAAAGGAATTACAGCCTTATGAACTAAAATTTTTTTAAAGTAAGACTTGAAGGTCAAAATGACACCTTCATGGGCTATAGAATGGATGTTGTGATAGTAAGCAAGAAAAAATAAACCACTAATCTCCTTGTACATCTGTATCCGAACTCCTGGGTGACCAGGAACATTGCACTGTCAAGGAGCAGTAATATTTTGAAGGAAAAAATTTTTTTTTCCTGAGCAGTAGGTCTCAATAGGCTCAAAATATTCAGTAAAATATGCCAAAAACAGACCCTCTGTCATTGGGTTTTGTTGTGCCATTTAGAGAGCATTAACATTTGATTTCACATCATTCTTAAGGTTACCCTAGGATTTTTGGAATGGTACATGAGCCTTGGCTTCATCCTAAAGTCACCAACTACATCAGCCCCTCACAAGAGAGGCAGCCGGTGCTTTGAAGCCAGGCACTGACTTCTCCTCTCTGGTTACGAAGGTCTTAGATGGCATCTTCTTTCATTAGATCTTGGAAATCTGTTGTGTAGTATAGCCACTTCCCCTATATATACCACACGTGCTGCAGTTCCTATATAAGCACTTGCTGTTTTACTTTGCACTTTTATGTCATGGATTTGGCTCCTTCCCTTCAATCTCATAAACTAACTTCTGCTAGCTTCAAACTTCTCTTTTGCAGCTTCCTAACCCCTCTCAGTCTTCATAGAATTGAAGATAGTTAAGGCCTTGCTCTGGGTTAGATTTTGGTTTAAGAGAATGTTGTGTCTGGTTTGACTGTCTGTCCAGACACTAAAATATTCTCTGTATCAGCAATAAGACTGCTTAGCATTCCTATCACTCATGTGTTCACTGAAGTAGTTCTTTTCATTTCCTTCAGGAGCTTTCCCTTTGCATTCATGACTTTGCTAAGTGTTTAGCTCAAGAGGCCTAGTTTTGGGCTTGTCTCAGCTTTCATCATGCCTTCCTCACTAAGCTTTATTTCTAGCTTTTGACTTCCTTTCACTTAACACATAGGATTCACGTAAACATTTTAGGGTTGTTAATGGTTCCAACTGGTGTCTCAGAGAACAGGGAGGCCCAGTGAGAGTGAATGAGAGAATGAGAGAGAGAGGAGAGCACCAGTTGGCAGAGCAGTTAGCACACACATTTATCAATTAAGTTTGCCGTCTTATATGGGTGCAATTCCTGATATCCCCAAACAATTATAATAGTAATATCAAAGATCACCATACAGATATAATAACAACATAAAAGCTTGAAATATTGTGAGAATTACCAATTACCAGAGACACAAAGTAAGCATACATTGTTAGGGAGATGGCACCAATAGGCTTGCTTGACATGGAGTTGTCCCAAACCTTCCATGTGTTAATGTAAAGTATCTACAAAGTACAGTAAGATTGGGTCTGCCTGTACTGACTCACTGATTTCACCACAACTCTGTGAGGAAGAAACTATTATGACCCCTGTTCTACGGATGAGAAATAGCGAGGCAGAGAGAGATTAGGAAACTCCACCAAGATCACAAGCTCATGCGCGGCAGAGCCAGAACGCGAAGATGGGCAGCCAGCCTCAGAGCATGGCCACTTACCTTCTCCCACCACTCTGCACCACCGGATGCAGTAGGTGCTGGCCACGAGGGGCTTTCAGGTACTTGAAATGTGGCTGCCCTGCACTAAGATGCAGTATGTGAAATTTATATTAGATTTCAAGTAAAAAAAGAACTCTAATTAGTATTGATTAATGTAGAAATGATAATACTTGGTATCTTGTGAAGTAAATAAAAAGTATTAGCAGGTGAATACACCTGTTGTTCTGGCGGCATTGTTTATTTTTCTTTTTCACTTTAGCTGCCAGAGGACATGTGCACTCACGAGAGAGAGAGCATGCGCATTTCCAATGGGGTAGAGTCACATTGCAATCCCTTTTCTATTTTTCCATCCTGTCAAGATTTGGGACCCACACACAAATAGACCCAGTGTATTTTTCAAGCTGTCGGAGCTGAGATATGAACCATAGTCAGCCATATAGAATCATGTTAACTCCCTTAGCTACTAGGCTACAGGGCTGGCATTTTTTTCCAACCTTTTTTCCCCTATGGTGCACCTGTGCTCCCCAGAGGTAGAGGGACCATAGAGGGATGGGGGGGGAGGGAGTGAGAAAGTACCCTCCCTCCCAGAGGGGATAGCCACATGACAATCCCTTCTTCTCCATTCTTCTATCAGGATTTTGGGCACACCTGACATACGTGTGTTCTCCAAGCCACTCGGTCCAGGATTTGAACCACATGGCCATATGAGATTCAGCCACCTTAGCCATCATGCCACCAGCTGGCCCTTTTTTACTTTAAGAAGTACTACTAGGTACATTTAATCAACTTCTTATTTCTTTCTTCCACAAGAGAGAAAACAGAGAGAGACATCACCATCAACAGGGTCCTCACACCACACTCCACTCTCAGCCTCACCCAGCCTGAATCGCAGGTGCCTGGTGTGAGGGGAGACCTCAGATACAAACCCAGGACTCGGCATTGCTGGTGTCCCGTTATTGCTGTGTTACCACAGCTGGCTCCTCAGAAAAGGAGCTCTGAAGTAGAGGAGACCCTCTAGGTGTCCTCTCCAGCAGACCGTTTACCCTAAGCACCCCACAGATTAGAACCCATAAAGTCAAGTAATCTCTAAATATTCTTCAGCCTGTGGCATCCCCTATCTGAAACTGAAAAGAAGGTGAGGAAGTGATATTAGACAAAGTCAAGGTGACTGCAGCGGTACTTTTTAACTTTTTAAGTTTCATTTGTTATTATCATTTAATTTGACGAGACAGAGAGAGAGAGAGAAAGGGAACGTGAGAAAGCAAGCTGCCAGGTCCAGGACTCGAACTGTAGTTAGCCATGTGGGAATCCAGCTTCTTTAACCACCAAGCCACCTGTGGTACTTTTTAACTGATCACGGAAAAGTTCCCGTTTTGCTTGGGAGAATCAAAGTGGTTCGGTCCCAGCCTGGGCACAGTTCCAAAAGGGGGACATCCTGGATGTCACTTGGGGGCAAGGGGTCCGTCCACCTCTGCATCCTGACTGATCATCTCTGGCTTCTGCATGTTCTCAAGTACAAAATACACAAAACTACCTCTCCATTTTTGTCCCCTCCTAACCTACAATTCCCACCTCCCAGAACTTGGAGAAGGTTCTAGGCATTGGGTCTAGGCACTAACATCCCCAGAGCTAGCCTCAGTGGAAGGCAACAGTGACACCCAACCCAAGTACTACAATAACTCCGCTGTCCTGAAGGCAACTCTGGGCTCTACCAGCCCCGTCTGCCAGGCAACCTCCCAGTTCTTCCTCCAGCCCTCGCGCTGGCTCTGGTGCAGTGTGTGTGGACGGGGAGAGCGGCCAACTCTTCACCGGGCTAACAAGTTCCGCGGGTCTGTTTGTTAAAGAAAAATTCCAGTGGGTGCATCCAACACATGGAACTCAAGTACAGAAATTATATTTATCCACCCCACTGCCAAGGAGATCACATGCCCCGTGAGTCACTCCAGATGTGCTCAAAAACAGAGCCTCTCTGTGGAAGGCCAGTCCCGCAATCCCAGAGAGAGTCGGATGGATTAGAGAGGTGCCGACTCCTGTCCCACCCAGGAGGCAGCCTTCTGCCCGCTCCCTTCCCAGGCATTTCTGCACGCCTCAAAGGGAAGGGTGGTGAGAACGCCACTGTCCCCCTGGCAGGACAGTGTGGGTATACCTGTAGCTACCAGGGTCCCATCAGGTTTGAGGGTAATTCTTCATCTTTGAGGAGGAAAAGATGTGTTGGAAGACGCTGCTGCTCCTGCTGTTGTATTACAATGCTCAGGCTACTGTGGCCCACGGGTGGAGCAGGGGTGAGTTGCCTTTTATCCATTTGTTTGTTTGATGCTCATTATTCTCCCTTAATTACATCAGAAACTTGGAGGGGAGTGAGAGAGGGGAGGGAATTGGACGCCCCATGCCCTCCTTTGATCTCATCTCTGCCAATTTCTCTGCGCTTTTTGACGTGTTCCTCCTACTTCAACAGTGATGGGAAAATGACACTGAAGAGAGTCAAAGCTGCTGAGGGAATTGGGGGGAGGCACCCAGAGGACAACCCAGCTGCCAGGAGAGCTCATTTCTCCTTTCTAGAATGTAGCCAGACTTCCTCTAGAACCCCACTGGCTGCTGCAGCTGGGGCCGTCTAGAGAGCAGGTGCCAGGCCTGCTGCTAGCACAATGGAACCATGAGTACTAGGATGCCAGAGGCCTGCTGCCCGGGGGACATGGGCAAGATGCGCTCACCTGGGCTGCCAGGAGGGCGGGCTCCAGGCTGCCCACTCTAGAAATGGACGCACCTGTACAGCCACGTAGCACTGGCCCAGAGGTGAGGAAGGAGTCACCCAGCAGCATCAGGTGTGCTCGCCCCATCAATCCACCACAGAAGGAAGGGGTCCCCAGAAGGCTCTGCTCTTCCTGTTGATATTCCTTCCCTCAGGAGGAGGTTGGTTGGAGCTGGGGTGGCATCTTTTCTCGATGGCCACAGGATTGCCTCTACCTGGCCACACCAGCAGCAGCTGGAGCCAATGAGAATTTGTCACCGTTAGGAAATGAGTGACCCGAAGTGCTGACACTTCCCGCCCATCTGAACTGAACTCTTTCCGCTACCTAAAGTCAGAGGAGTCTGCTCTCTCCCGGAAAGATCTGGAAGCAGCCTGGGGCTTCTTCAGGACAAGCCTGTGTTTCTAGAGACCTAGAATCAGATGAAGACCGGCGTGGTGGCATGGTGTGACCGTCCCACCTCTCAAGGACTACATGTGGGGGATGGAGGGAGAAGCCCATGTACAAAGGAGCAGGGTCTGAAATGCAGGTGGGATGGGGCACAAGTCACCGTCTTTCCGTTTTGGTTCCTTGTGTTTAAGCCTGTGACGAGGGGATGTGCCAGTCCTCTGAGCTGAGCTTGGAAAATGGTTGGTGCCCAGGGGCAAATGATGCGACACTCCCTTTTTTCTCAGGGCCCTGCACTCACACACAGCCCCTCCATGCCGTGATGCGCAGACTTTGGGAGCAGCACTTGGAAGCAGGGAGCAAAGAGATCTTAGGGCTGGGTTCTGCCACTTAGGCTTAAGCTGAGGGTGCTGCTCATTTTACCCATTAAAAGGGAATAATATCCACTCTTAATGCACAGGCTGTGAGCAAAACCAAAGGCCGTTTTGACTCACGATATGGCTTGTAAGCACCAGAGCCACCTCATGAACTACCCTGACAGTACCCAAAGATTTAAGTTCAGCCTCTGCCAGGCTGTGTGACCCCTGGCAAGTCTCTTAACCTCTCTGAACTTCATAGAACACAAACAGTTAACATTAACAATAGTAAAACTTATCCTTATGTGTTGAGTGTCACATTCAAAAATGTAAATGAAAGTGCTTGGTAAATGATGGAGCATTACTTAAATGTTAACTATTACTTACCAGTTCAAAAAACAAATGAAAATTTGTCATCAAAGGAAAGTTGAGGTTTTCTTTTGTTTGTCTATAGGACATGTGCGCACTCATCAGACACAGAGAAAGGGAAAGTGAGAAATCACTTCCCAAGAAGGATGGTCATGCTGCAATCCCATCTCCTCTATTCTCCTCTCCAGGTTTTGAGCATGCACACACACACACACACACACACACGCACGCACGCTCCTGACATTATTTTCAAGGCACCAGGTCCAGGTCTCGAACCATGATCAGCCATGGGAATTCAGCTCCTCAACCATCACGCCACCTGCTGGCCCCAAGGTTGAGACTTTCAACAGAAATTTTTTTTAGCAATATCCTGGGAGTAAGTGGCCTGGCTGACCCAGCCCCCACCCACTGGGGAAGGCCTGCCCCCAGGAAGTTCACGATCCGTACAAGAATCTAAAGCCAAGCCAACACAGCCAAGAGAGGCCATTAGAAGGCAGACGTGACATGCTAAATAGACAAGAGGTTCAGGTCAGCGTTCAGGGTCAACGACTGATATGGAGTCTCTCCAACTAGCATCAAAAGTCTTCCACATAGTTGATGGGTTTTCTTCATTTTTAACATTTTTCCAACTATAAAAGGAATACAGTTTTTGCCATCTTTTTTTTAAGACCGAATAGAAGTCACACCCAAATAAACAACAGCTTTTCCAAATGTACTGATCCATTCTTTACTCTTATCCTCATCCCAACTCCAGCCCCAGATAGAAGAATTTCCTTTGGAAGCGGCTTGAGACCAGCCTCTCCCTACAAGATCCTCTCTTCCAATCCCTCCCACGCCCATCCCACCTCCCCAGCCGCCCTGTTCTTACTTGTTGAAATAACCCGAAGAGAATACGCCCTGCCATCGGGACAGCCTTTTTCCTACCACACTCCCAGCCCCTCCCTGAGAAACGCTCTCTAGGATTCCGCCCTGAAGGTAGCTTTTCATGCCAAGATCATCCATTCCTGCCCGCCAGCTCCATTAGAACCAAATGACTCACCTGGGGTTAGCATGGCCAACCCAAAACAGCCAGGTCTACACACTCGTATGTACATATACATGCACACGTAGTTCAAATCCTAGCCAGAGCCGCAGAAGCACCACTAGACAGAGGATGACTTGCCACACTTAAAAAGTTTTAGGGCCAGCAGGTGGCATGGTGGCTAAAGCGCTGGCCTCCCACATGGCTAAATGTGGTTTGGTGCCAAACCTGGCAGCTTACTTTCTCACTTTCTCTTTTTCTGTCTCTCTCTGGTGAGCACACATGTCCTATGACAAATTAAAATAATATTTTAACTTAAAAATAATTTTAAAATTTATTTTAAAGTTAATATGAATGTCTACGTTTTTGTTAAATACATATAAATTGTTTCTTTTAAAAGTAGTTTAGGGCCAACTGATTGCATGGTGCTTAAGGTGGCTGGATCCCACATGGTCAACTACCTGGTTTGAGTCCAGACCTGGTGACTTGAACATACCCAAAATCCCAACAGGAGAAAAGAGAAGGAATTGCAGCATGGCCATCCCTCCTGGGGGGGATGCTTTCTCACTTTTCCTATGTCTCTGGCAAGCACAGAAACTCTCTGACAAAACCTAAAGAAAAATAAAAAGGTAGTTTAATAGAAAGGATGACCTTTCAGTTACTTGGTGGGATTTGTCATTTTCAGGTGTTTATTTCAGGGTTGTGTGTGTTCTCAGTCATGAAAGTTCCACAGGGGCAAGGTCTGGGGTCAGTGGCTGGCTCCCTACACTGGGTTACCGAGTGTGCTATGCATGGCCACTCTGTGTACTCCACAATGACTCCAGAGGCAGGTGCTGTTCTGACCACTTACAGGTCAGGAAACAGAGGTGAGGCAAGAGGTAGACGTCCTAAATCATCCCAGTGGAGGGAGAGGCAGATCCACCCACACCCAGGTCCATCTGACATCAGGGTCTCCCCATCCATTCAACCCCTCTCCATCCTCCAGACCATGCTTCTACCCCATAAGCTCCCCCTGCATGGAGGAGTTTTCTGGCCAAGATCAGCTCCTCTCGGAAGCACCCCAGAGGACCCCAACACACAGGGCCAGGACCCTGGCTTGCTCAGAACAGTGCCACGCTCTCAGGAGGATGGCCACTGAGCCAAAACACCAAAGAAATCAGTAGGACCTGGCCAAAGGTCTTTTACAAACGAGAGCTTTTCCTTTCCGCACCCACCATCCTCCTTCTCATAGAGTTGCTTCGGCTGGTCATTGGAAATACAGTTGTATTTTGGCTTGATAGCATCTGCAGTTTGAATCCCTTCCCACAAGCGCTCCAGTACAAATGCTATGCACAGTTAAGTGGAAACTGTGGTTAGCCTTAATACTGTTCTGCTCTACTGAATGCACAAAGACTTCAAAAAGTGTGTGGGAAAACGGAATTAGAGCAAGCATTTAAGTGCAAAAAATTTTGAAAATCATGCATCATTTTTCATAATACACATTTACCATGAAGTTTTTGAAGATCCCGTGTATTTAGAGATGATGAGGGATGAGGAAAATGTGTTAATTAACTCAGTATAAGTCCGAGAGGAGGTCAGGCAGCCGAAGAAGGCAGGCTACTCCAGCAGGCCACCTAGGGCCCTGCTCTGGCCCACAAGGAAAGAAAGCGTCGAAGGGCTAAGGTGTGGGGAGACAGCCAGCCGCCTGGATTCAGATGTTAGTAAATTACAGGGGGCTTCCTCTGGGCAGGAACAGGCCCTCCTCCAAGATAAGAGGAGGGTCTGATAGAGACGGAAGTCAACATTGATTTCCTGATAATTAGCTGGGACCTGGATCTGCAAACAGGGACTCATCCTGTTAGGAACGGGATTTTGTGAAGCACTCTAGGAAGTGCGGAGTTGGTGATGGGGGAGGTCATGTGTTCCTGTGGGATCCCTTACTTGTTCAACAAGTAACAACAGGCACGATGCTAGACACGGAGACTACAGCAGTGAACCAAACGGTAAAAATCCCAGACCTTCACGGGGCTGGCCTACTGAGGGGAGGCAGGATTTGAACACACGTGTAAATGAAAATACGTGATTTGCTAGACAGCAGCAGAGAGGTTAGAGCTTACCGAGGATTATAAGTTTAAATACAGGAGTTACAGAGGTCCTCATTGAGAAGGCGCCTACCATATCTGAAAGATAAGGGAGCGAGCCATGCAATCTCTGGAGGAGACGTACTCTGGGCAGAAGGAACAGACATGCCAAGGCCCTGTGGCAAAAGCCTGCCTCACTTGCTCAGAGACAGTGAGGAGGCTCATGGCTGGGTGGCCAGGGGAGGAAAAATGAGTTGAGAGAGGCAGTAAGAAGTGAAGTCAAGCCAGCCTGATGGATACGTTAGCTGGATCCCACATGGCTGACTGCACACGAGTCCTGGACCTGGCAGCTGGAAAACGTGCCGAGCATTGTGCATGCATGCCCAAGATTCAGAGAGATTGGAGGAGAAGGGATTGTAGTGTGGCCATCCCCCTGGGACGTGATCTCTCATTTTCCCTCTCTTTCTGTGTGTCTCTGTCTCTATTTCTCTCTCTCTCTCTCTCTCTCTCGCAAGTACAAGCACCTTATAGCAAATTTAAAAACAGAAGAACTTAAAAAAAAAAAAACACACACACACACAGAAGACATCAGGTCATGCAGAACCTGGTGGCCACGAGAAGACCTTTGCCTTGTCCTATGGGGGAAGCAGGCTGGTTTCTAGACAGGAGAGTGACATCACTGGACCTGAGTGTTCACAGAGCAGCTTCCTCTGCTGTGTTAAGAACAAAATGAGGGCAGTGGCCACGCATGGAAGCAGAGACACTTAGCAAAAGATGCTCAAGGCTGGGACCGGGAGCTCACAGGGGTTTGGTAAGCAGCAGCCAGGTTCAGATCAGCTCTGAAGGGGCAGTCAGTGAGGTTTGCTAACTAGCTGGACATGGGGTGTGAAAGATAAAGAAACACCAAGGATGATGCAGGAGAGAGGTGGAAAAGCCTGGCGATGACGCCGGAGACAGGCGCGCGTACACACGTGCCTATGTTGGGGTTTGGAGACGGGTAAGGGGAAACAGCTATTACAAATCCAAGAGGAAATTCCAGCAGCAACTGGATCAAGTCTGGCCTGGAAACATAGTTAAAAGTCAGGACGGAATAGTGTGTGCTAGAAGAGAGAGAGGAGCCCACGGCTGAGGCCAGAGCGTGGAGTATGAATAGGTAAGTGAGGAAAAGCAGTCAGTGAAGAGGGCTTTTTCTCTTTTTATCATTAAGACGGAAGAAGTAACAGTATGTGTGCATGCTGCTGTGGAAGACCCAGTAGAGAGGGGAAAACGAATGAGGTAGGAAAGGAAAGGTTGAACTGCTGAGCAGTAGCTTTATGGGGTTGGCAGGAGGCTTCTGCACATGTGGCAGAGTTGGCTCTTCAATACAGTAACAGGAGAGAAGTCGGTGTGTACCAGATAGCCAGGGAAGGAGAGAACAGACAGTATGAAATGGTCCGCTGAGAAAGCGGGAGAGTGAGAGCAGTTAGGATCTGAGTGAGACTGTCAGGCCGTGTGAGGTTAGTGGCCATGAATTTCAAGTGAGACCACTTAGCACTGGCATTTGCCTCCAGCCACACACAGATAGATGCTCAGGTGCAGGGCAGGTGGGTCGGACTGTGCAAGTGATTGCAAAGGATGAAAAGAGCAAGAGTCATTCTAAGGTGGTAGGAACTTAACCTTGAATATCACATTATTATAAATCAAAGAAGTTTGTTTATAGCTAGTTTTAACATTAATCTATTTATTTGTTTGTTGTGATTTTCAAGCCAGCAGTCCAGGATTCAAACCACCATTAGCCATGTGGGATTCCAGCACCATTACCACTATGCCACCTGCTGGCCCCTCAGAGAGGTTTTTATCAAATATGTGATTCATTAAAGAATATGTTTTATAGCAAATAAATTTGATCATTTATAATTAAATATGTTATGGGTGGAGTGGGCTGGGTGTGGAGCATTAAGTGGAGAAGAAACGAAAACAAATAGACTCTTGTGCTGACTCTGTGGCATGGTGGTTAAGACAGCCAGACCCCATATGGCTGATTGTGCAGTTCAGGTCCCAGACTCAGTGGTTTGAGAAACACACAGGATACACGTGCATGCCTGAAACCTCAAAAGGAGGGAGAAAGAGAAGGGATTGCAGCATGGCTATGAGGGGTGCTTTCTCTTCTCCTCTGTTTCTCTGTCTCTCCCTGTCAAGCACACACGCCATGAGGGGTGCTTTCTCTTCTCCTCTTTCTCTGTCTCTCCCTGTCAAGCACACACGCCCCTAGCAAAAAAAAAAAATAAATGCGCGTGCACGAGAGAGAGACAGAGAAAGGGAAACCAGCGGGTGGCATGGTGAGTCCTAGACCCAGTGGCTTGAAACTCATGTTGAGCATGTGTATGCCCAAAATCTTGAGAGGAGAATGGAGGAGAAGGGATTGCGGCATGATCACCCCCACGGGAGGTGATTTCTTACTTTCTGAGTCTCTCCCATGAGCACAAGCACCCTGTGGGGGAAAAAAAAAGACCTAGCAAAAAAAAAAAAGAAGAAAATGGACCCAATTATTCACTTATTCTTCCAGTAGTTATTCAGAACTGAAGAAGGGCCAGTCATTGGGCAGGCATGCATACAAAAGATAGCATTGTTCATCTTATCGGTGGCAATTAGATTTTGGAGCCTGGGAGTTGGGTTGTAATCCCAGTTCTACCTGAAACAAGACGGGTGGGCCAGGGCAAGTTCCTGCAGCTCCACGTTTCGTCCTCTGTAAGGTGGAAAGTTACAGTGCCCTCCCAAGGTTCCTATGGAAAGCACGAAGCACCATTACAGGAACCGACTGGGCACTCGTGACTAGAATACCCGAGTTTCACATGTTAACAGCCTTAGTCTGAGTGCTGAAGGAGTCTCTCCACAGAGGACACGGGCAGAACATGCTCCGGCACACGAAGTATGACTCTCAGGAGCCAATTCCTGGACTTAGTCCAGTTGGCATGACCTTTAGCAAATGAATGAATCACTTGTTCTCTGCTGGTAGATCTAATGTAGCTTAGTCAGTCAATATCCCCAAAGGCTTGTTTGTCCAAGGAGTTTGGGAGGAAGGAACAGCTCTCGGCCCCCCTACCCCAAGGCCAGCCTGTGCAGACACCCGGACAGACGCACAGGCACAGTGAGCAGCCCTCAGGAGCACACCCACACCCTGAAGGAACACCTGGAAAGTGGGCTGCATGAGGAGCACTAAGTGGAGAAGAAAGGAAACATGTGGACCCCTTTTACATCAAGCACCAGGTACACAGTCAGAGATCCTGACAACAGTGTCCCCGTAGCCTTTTAGCTGAGGCTCAGGGGGCCAACTCCAGTCTCCTCACCCTGCTCCCCACCTCTGTCTGCTCTCTGAGAAAACACAGTTGCTAATGGCCTTCCAATGAGGCCTCCCTCCTGGCAGGCTTGCCAAGATTGTGCTCCCAATGCAGCTTCCTAATTGCTCATGGTGAGTAAAGGGCTGAACTTGAAAATGACCTCCATAAATGAGGGGATAAAACAGACGGGAAAAAGAAAAACCAGCAAAACCTCAGGAGTCTCCAGGGATGTTGTTCTGTTTGTTTTTTTCTTTCCTTTTCTTTTTTAATTTGGTACCTATTTTATTATTCTTTTAAGAGAGATTTTATATATTTATAGGATCTTGGACTTGCCTGACTGAGACAGAAAGCAAAAAAAAATCCCCCACACACACCCACCCAGGCGAACCAGGGGAATGGCCATGCTAAAATCCCTTCTCCTCCATTCTCCTCTCGGGATCTTGAGCATGAACACAAATGTGCCTAGTGTGAGTTTTAAGCTACCGGTTCAGGACTCAAACTGCGGTTGACTATATGGGGAGTCCAGCGACCTAGCCATTACACCATCTGCTGGTCCCCTAAGTTTTTACATTAGCAAGCATTCCAGGATAGTGAGACTGCACTCAGACCTCACGTTGTGCAGACACAGAGGACGAGCAGTGGAGGCATAAAACCTGTCCCCTTTCTCCAGGGAGCTGGAGATCCCAGTGAACTTTCCAGGGTGGTGTACAGCAAGATGCCACGAGTGTAGAATGGATGCAGGAAGTCTCAGGACATGGAGAAGGAAAACAAGAGTGTGCTGGACTTCCTAGGGGAGCAGGGCTATTTTTCTAAGGATGTAGAAACAAGTCTAGTTTTGGGACCAGCAGTTGGTGTAATGGCTATGTCACTGGATTCCCATGTACTCGACCACAGTTCAAGTCCCGGACCAAGTGGTTTCAACTCACACCAGGTGCATGTGCGTGCATGCACAAGGTCCCAAGAGGAGACTGAAGGAGAAGGGATTTTGATGTGGCCATCCCCCCTGGGGGGCGATTTCTCGCTTTCTGTCTCTGTCTCTATCTTTCTGGCGAGCACACGTGCCCTATAGCAAAAAAAAAAACTCTCAAAAAATGTTTAAAAAGAAAGAAACCAGTCTAGTGTGAAGCTCTGCACAGATACATCTTGGAGTTGGTGAGCCCTTGTTTGGGTCATGGCATTTCAGCATTCACCACCACGAGTAAGAACATCTTGGAGTGACCATACATTTACCAGTTTACCTCTATGGTTTGTGTTTGTTTGCTTGTTTTCAGACTGTTTCCCACGCATTTACTAGAGAAAGGGAAAGTAAGAGGTTACTCCCTGGGGGAGATGGTCAGGCTGCAACCCCTTCTGCTCCACTCTCCTCTCAGGATCTTGGGTATGCATGTATGTGTGCCCTGTATGATTTTCAAGCTGCCAGGTCTGAGACTCAAATCACATGGTCAGTCATGTGGGATTCCAACATTTCAACCACCATGCCACCTGCTGGCCCTATCTCCATGTTTTGACATGGACTACGTAGAGGGGTTTCTCACCTGCCACCTCCAGCATCCCCAATGTATCCTTTCTAGCCTTGCCTCATACAGGGTGTCAGACCTAGGCAGCAGCTGAGCTGTTTGCTTTTGTTTTCTTTTGGGAGAGGTTTTTTTGGCTATAGGGTGCGTGCACTTGCCAGACAGACGGAGAGAGACAGAGAGACAGAAAGCGAGAAATCAGCCCCCAGGGAGGATGATCACGCCGCAATCCCTTCTCCTCCATTCTCCTCTCGGGATCTTGAGCACGCACGCACATGCACCCAGCATGAGTTTAAGCCACCGGGTCTGGGATTCGAACCGTGGGCAACTACATGGGAGTCCAGCAACATAGCTATTATGCTAACTGCTGGTCCCTAGCTGAGCTGTTTGAGAAGTCTACACTCAAGTATGCCACATTCCACCAGCCTAAAGGGGCAAGACAGCCCCTACCACTGCCTGATGCACAGGGTCAAAACCACCTCAAAAATGTGCTGGGAAGGGACCAGCAGTTAATGTAATGGCTATGCCGCTGGACTCCCATGTAGTCAACCGTGGTTCGCGTACCGGACCCGGTGGCTTGAAACTCATTCCGAGCGCATGTGCGTGCATACCCAAGATCCCAAGAGGAGAATGGAGAAGGGATTGTGGTGTGGCCATCCCCCCTGGGGGGTGATTTTTCACTTTGTCTCTGACAAGTGCACGCACCCTATAGCAAAAACCTCTCAAAAAAAAAAAAAAAGTGCTGGGCAGTACTGCCAGGGTGGTGGGGTGATGCGGGGGAGGGAGGAACCCATGCAGGACATTCCTGACGCCACACCCACTATCTAAAGCAACAGCCATTCCCCTCGTTTAGGGGCTAAAGCTATTTCTAAGAATCTCCTCCAATGTATGTTGTTATTAGTGTGAGGACAAGGGCGCTTAGAAACAATGAAGGTTACATTATCAAGCTCAGCTTTGAATCAGGAAATATTTTCTTCTAGACTCTTTGAAAATTCGGGGTCCAACTGGGGCAGGCAAGTTAAAAGCACTGTTGTTCAAAGGGAAATAATTGCGTTAAGAAAGTCAGGGTCTAAGTGAATCCCTTTCTGGAGTTGGCCACAGGAAGTCTGTGATTGCAAGGTGTGGAAAGAGCTCCACGCTCAGGACAGTCCCTCCCTATTCCCTCCATCTGGTGAATATTTCTAAAGGGAGAAATACCTTTAATTTTACAATTAGAAAGAAATTCTGGGAACGGAATGAAAGAAGTCAAGCCACTCTCAGAACCTGTCCTGAGAAGAGGACTTCATGGAGAGGAGAAAAGAGGACACAGAAAGATCCCGTTTCCATCTAGGTCCACATGCACCTTGCACTGAGGGAAAAGCAGAGACAAAGTTCCTATCTTCTCTGTGCCTCTGCCAGTGACCTCCAGGAATACGATACACGTGGCTTTTTCAGATGGCCCTGTGAGATGGGGGTAGGCTTTGAATTGTCTTCTGGTAGAAGGGCTTGACTATAGATCTGGAAAACCCATTGTAACTACCTGGGAATTGCAAGAAGTCCTGATGCCTACATTCCTCCCCCAGAGACTTCCATAAACTGGCCTTAGATGTGGTCTCAGGCAAATGTGGGTTTTGGGTTTTGTTTTTAGAGATATTTTTGCTATAGGGCACAGGAGCTCACTGGAGAGAGAGAAAGAGAAAGAGGGAAATCATCCTCCCCCAAGGTGACCATGCTGCAATCCTTTCTCCATTCTTCTCCTGGGATTTTGGGCACATATGTGCATGTGCCTGGCATGTCAGGTCCAGGACTTGAACTGCAGTTGGCCAGGTGGGAATTCAGCCATGTAACCATTAAGCAATCTACTGGTTCCAGGCATCTGGGTTTTTAAAAGCACCCAGGTGAGGGCCTGTAAACCGTGTGGAAGTTAAGGTGACTGTATCCCACATGGCAACTCTGCAGTTCGAGACTTGGACATAGGGGCTTGAAAACCACAATGACCATGTGTGCATACCTGCCCAAAATCCCAAGAGGAGGGTGGAAGAAAAGTGATTTCAGTGTGGCCATCCCCTGTGGGGGCTGATTTTTTACTTCCCCCCTTTCTGTCTCTCTCTGGTAAGTGTACATGCCCTAAGGAGGGTGGGAGGTAGACCCTAAAGAAAAAAAATCTTCCAGGTGATTCTAATGAATAGTAAAGCTTGAGAACCACTGGGCAATCCTAGCAGAGTTCTCCGCATCCTTTGAATGCCCAGCTTCTGCTTAGAAATTATCCAAACTAGTCAGATTAGAAGACTTTTGGTAGACAGGAGAAAGAGAAGAAGAGTTTGCCTGGGGACATTAGAAATAACTGATAGCTTACATGGAGGCATTGTAAGCGATTCATCCGGATTCATGGCATGTACCTCGCACACGATGCCGCCAGTGACTCCCACACCACCTCAGATCAAGCTCCCTCCCATTAGCCTCGGCTGCTATCAGAAGCACCCAGGAAGCTTTAGAAATTCTTATTGTCCCCGTTGCGCCTAGTTCAATTAAAATCAGATCTCTGGAGCTGAGACCTGGGAGTATTTTTCAAGGCCTTGAAAAATCTAGGATTCTTTGGTTCTTTTCTGGCAAAGCACCAATTCTGCCAACATGCCGGGCTAGGAAATACTGCTCTGGAGCTCATAGGTTTCTTCTTCAAAACTAGTCAGGGAGGCTGAACTGGTCCCTCTGCAGGGAGAGGCCTCCTTCAGAGCAGGGGTTTGGTCAGCCAATAGCTATGCCTGATGCCCGCCAGGCTCTGCCAGGGCCACAGAAACATAAAAGCATATTTATCCCAGCCTTGAGGGACTTGTGGCGCTTGCGAGCTCAGGAACGAATGACTGAGAGAGCGATGTTCCAGTACATGCAACCCCGTTTCTCTGGGAAGTAGGAGGTTCACGTTGAAGACAGTTTGTATCCCATCTAATGGAAATCCTTCTGGAATGCTTGATGTCCTTCCCTGTCCTCGTTAACACAGTACCCTGAACATTTGACCTTTCCTCCATGGCTCCAGGGCACCACTATTGACTATCAGAGCTGTCACATACGGCTCTAGGCATTGTGCTCTGTTCTCAGGGGGTGTCAGTCACCTCCTCATCTCAGGATTTTATAATTATTTCCCCAACTTTCGGGTGGAACCCAATCAAGGGTCTGGGGGAAGCCGCACCTGGCAGCAGGCTTGCCCAGCACTTCTGCACGGTGCCTGCTCCACTGAGGCACTGCAGACGTGGCCAGGGCCGTTGGCTCCCAGCTGATTCAGGTGCAGGAGAAGGGCTCTTTACACTGATCACTCCTACCTACTATATCCTGTCTTCTCCTTCACCTGTCCTCCGTCAGGCCTAGGTCTTGCCACCAGGTATCTTCCAACAGCTCATCCCTCCCTCTAGCCACCACTTGTAAAACCCACCACCTGAGCAACGTTGTTGAGGCTGACTTTAGACTAACTACCACTCCGTGTCAGTGCCCCTTAGGGGAAGCCCTGAGCTTAGCCACACGCTGCCCAGAAGCCAGGTGTCGGGGTCTCTGGGAGCTCTCTTCCTTAGCTTGTCACCTGTGTGCAGATTCTCGGCAGCCATACTTGGGATAGCTGGAGGAGCCAGAAGTTTGATACTCTGATTAAAAGGGTTATGAAGAAACATAATCCAGCACTTTATGCTGATCAAGTGCCGAGACAAGGGGTGCTGGTAGGAAATGGTATTTTCTAAAGGACTGATGTTGAATTTGGGGCTTTATGTTTGTTCATTCACTTCTGTTTTGCATCATTTTGCTTTAATTCAATATAAGTTTCTTAGGGCAAACATAGCCCCAGGCATATATATTTTTCAAAACTTTCTAGATGGTTCTAATAAGTAACCAGGTTTGGAGCCACTGTTCTGACTTACCAGGGGAGTTGCTCCCTCCTCTGGCTCTATATGTCCACCTCAGTTCAAGCCTGTTACTTCCCCCCCACCCCCCGAGAGATTTTTTTTTATAAGTGCCAGAGAGAACGAAAGTGAGAAATCACCCCCAGGAGCAATGGCCACACTGCACTACCTTCCCCTCCGTTCTCCTCTCAGAATTCTGGTCACGCACGCACTTGCACCTGGCATGAGTGTCAAGCTGCGGGGTACAGGAATTGAACCTCAGTCAGCCACATGAGAGTCCAGTGCTTTAACCACAAACACCACCTGCTAGCCGGGTCACTTTCAAGGCATGCTGGCTACTTCCCTCAAGGCTGATTAAAAGGAGAGGCCAGGGAGCACGCAGAGTCTGGAGCTCACTCTCTTGTTTGTTTCAGCTGTGCTCTTCCCGGCTGCCCATCGGCCAAAGCGGTCCTCATCGATGCCATTGAATCCCGTGCTGCAGACCTCCCTGGAGGAGGTGGAACTGCTCTACGAGGTAGGCAGAGGGAAGGTCACCAAGGCAAGCTACCCCGCAAGGCACTGCACCTTCCTTTTTTTGGAGAAGTGAGTCCCTGAAAAGGACTGACATCTCCTGCCATAAAGAAGAGCCTAGACTGATTTTCAGAAGTCATGGAACCCTGCCCATCCCAAAGCAAGCTTCTCCTCAAACCTCTCCTTTCTCATGCACTGTAACAAGGCATGAGGGGCTCAGTCCAGGCAAAATTAGCGATCAGGTTTGGCCTGTAGGTGCCAGTCCCAGCACCCAGGCACCAGAGTGGGCCAATATTTCCCAACAAAGGCTTTCAGACAGGACTAGTAGCACTGGGCAATGCTAAGCCCTCCAGTGTCAGGGTGCAGCCAAGTCTCCTTCCCTGCTGTGACAGCAATTCTTTCTGGCTACCCACAGTACCCAGAGGTCCAGGGCCTCCCCACAGGCTCTCTTCCTCTGCCCCTCACCCCTTGGTAGCACTGAGCCCCTACTCCTCCTGATCCAACCCTTGGGGTAAATTTCCCACAGCTGCTCCATTCAGTCCAGCTCAGCAGCGGGACCTCAGACCCGAGGGCTGAGCTTTAGTCCTGGCTCAGTCACCCATCAGCATGTGACTCTGCATAAGCCACCATTTCTCCCTGGTCCTCAGTCTCTTCAATGGCTGAATGTGAAATCAACGATGCTCTCTGAGGTTCCCCTCCACTCTCACATCCTGACTCCATGCACAGGGCCGTCTAGTTAGGAAAGAGCCGGCCTGTGGTAGCCTCACTCCTGAACCAGGGAGATTTTGCATCCCACCTTGGGGAATACGCCAGAAAATGCACAGCCCTTGCCAAGTCCTGAATGTGGGAGTCATTCAAACAGATCCATGTTTTAGGAAGATAGCAGACAGTGCCTCAGAGGCTGGATTAGAGCGAGGGGAAGATGGATTCAGAAGAGCTAGGATCGGGAGTCACTCCATCCGGGTATTTATGAGGATCCTACTGCGAGCCCGGCACAGCACAGGGAGGCACATGACGGTCCCAGCCCTGCTCTTAGCCAGCAGGTGACAGTCAAGGACAAACCTCTGTATCCCATTTAACTCCTACTATGGTTCTCTGCATCCTTCAAACTCCCAGCTTCTGCTTAGAAATTATTCAAAATACGCAATGTATGCTTTACTAGATCTTTGGTGAGCGGGAGGGGAAAGGGGAGAAGAGATTGATCGGGGACACTAGAAACAATAACCAGCCACCTAAATAATGGTACCATATTAGAGTCAACCACGTTTGCCTTATTTATGTCTCTCAAAAATCTGCGTGAAGCAGATGTCGCAACTGTTCTACAGAGAAGAGTGAGGCTCAGAGAAGTGATTTTTTTGTTTGTTTTGAGAGGTTTTCGCTATAGGGCGCGTGTGCTCGCTAGACACAGAGACAGAGACAGAAAGCGAGAAATCACACCCCAGGGGGGATGGTCACGCCGCAATCCCTTCTCCTCCATGCTCCTCTCAGGATCTTGCACACGCACACACACGTGCCTGGCTTGAGTTTTAAGCCACCAGGTCCAGGATGCGAACCGCGGTCGACTACATGGGAGTCCAGTGACATAGCCATTACGCTAACTGCTGGTCCCCAGAGAATTTACGTAACTCACACAAGTTACCCAGTAAGTGGGAATGTCAGCCGTGGAACTCTGTGCTCTGGGATCCCGAGCTCCTCCATGGCTGCCTTCCTAAGTGAGTGTGTACAATGAGTATAACGGGTCCTCAGCCATGTGCCGATTCGAGTCTTCACACTGCCTGTGTTTCTCACCAGTTCCTGCTGGCCGAATTGGAGATCAGCCCTGACCTGCAGATCTCCATCAAGGACGAAGCCAGAAGTTTGATACTCTGATTAAAAGGGTTATGAAGAAACATAATCCAGCACTTTATGCTGATCAAGTGCCGAGACAAGGGGTGCTGGTAGGAAATGGTATTTTCTAAAGGACTGATGTTGAATTTGGGGCTTTATGTTTGTTCATTCACTTCTGTTTTGCATCATTTTGCTTTAATTCAATATAAGTTTCTTAGGGCAAACATAGCCCCAGGCATATATATTTTTCAAAACTTTCTAGATGGTTCTAATAAGTAACCAGGTTTGGAGCCACTGTTCTGACTTACCAGGGGAGTTGCTCCCTCCTCTGGCTCTATATGTCCACCTCAGTTCAAGCCTGTTACTTCCCCCCCACCCCCCGAGAGATTTTTTTTTATAAGTGCCAGAGAGAACGAAAGTGAGAAATCACCCCCAGGAGCAATGGCCACACTGCACTACCTTCCCCTCCGTTCTCCTCTCAGAATTCTGGTCACGCACGCACTTGCACCTGGCATGAGTGTCAAGCTGCGGGGTACAGGAATTGAACCTCAGTCAGCCACATGAGAGTCCAGTGCTTTAACCACAAACACCACCTGCTAGCCGGGTCACTTTCAAGGCATGCTGGCTACTTCCCTCAAGGCTGATTAAAAGGAGAGGCCAGGGAGCACGCAGAGTCTGGAGCTCACTCTCTTGTTTGTTTCAGCTGTGCTCTTCCCGGCTGCCCATCGGCCAAAGCGGTCCTCATCGATGCCATTGAATCCCGTGCTGCAGACCTCCCTGGAGGAGGTGGAACTGCTCTACGAGGTAGGCAGAGGGAAGGTCACCAAGGCAAGCTACCCCGCAAGGCACTGCACCTTCCTTTTTTTGGAGAAGTGAGTCCCTGAAAAGGACTGACATCTCCTGCCATAAAGAAGAGCCTAGACTGATTTTCAGAAGTCATGGAACCCTGCCCATCCCAAAGCAAGCTTCTCCTCAAACCTCTCCTTTCTCATGCACTGTAACAAGGCATGAGGGGCTCAGTCCAGGCAAAATTAGCGATCAGGTTTGGCCTGTAGGTGCCAGTCCCAGCACCCAGGCACCAGAGTGGGCCAATATTTCCCAACAAAGGCTTTCAGACAGGACTAGTAGCACTGGGCAATGCTAAGCCCTCCAGTGTCAGGGTGCAGCCAAGTCTCCTTCCCTGCTGTGACAGCAATTCTTTCTGGCTACCCACAGTACCCAGAGGTCCAGGGCCTCCCCACAGGCTCTCTTCCTCTGCCCCTCACCCCTTGGTAGCACTGAGCCCCTACTCCTCCTGATCCAACCCTTGGGGTAAATTTCCCACAGCTGCTCCATTCAGTCCAGCTCAGCAGCGGGACCTCAGACCCGAGGGCTGAGCTTTAGTCCTGGCTCAGTCACCCATCAGCATGTGACTCTGCATAAGCCACCATTTCTCCCTGGTCCTCAGTCTCTTCAATGGCTGAATGTGAAATCAACGATGCTCTCTGAGGTTCCCCTCCACTCTCACATCCTGACTCCATGCACAGGGCCGTCTAGTTAGGAAAGAGCCGGCCTGTGGTAGCCTCACTCCTGAACCAGGGAGATTTTGCATCCCACCTTGGGGAATACGCCAGAAAATGCACAGCCCTTGCCAAGTCCTGAATGTGGGAGTCATTCAAACAGATCCATGTTTTAGGAAGATAGCAGACAGTGCCTCAGAGGCTGGATTAGAGCGAGGGGAAGATGGATTCAGAAGAGCTAGGATCGGGAGTCACTCCATCCGGGTATTTATGAGGATCCTACTGCGAGCCCGGCACAGCACAGGGAGGCACATGACGGTCCCAGCCCTGCTCTTAGCCAGCAGGTGACAGTCAAGGACAAACCTCTGTATCCCATTTAACTCCTACTATGGTTCTCTGCATCCTTCAAACTCCCAGCTTCTGCTTAGAAATTATTCAAAATACGCAATGTATGCTTTACTAGATCTTTGGTGAGCGGGAGGGGAAAGGGGAGAAGAGATTGATCGGGGACACTAGAAACAATAACCAGCCACCTAAATAATGGTACCATATTAGAGTCAACCACGTTTGCCTTATTTATGTCTCTCAAAAATCTGCGTGAAGCAGATGTCGCAACTGTTCTACAGAGAAGAGTGAGGCTCAGAGAAGTGATTTTTTTGTTTGTTTTGAGAGGTTTTCGCTATAGGGCGCGTGTGCTCGCTAGACACAGAGACAGAGACAGAAAGCGAGAAATCACACCCCAGGGGGGATGGTCACGCCGCAATCCCTTCTCCTCCATGCTCCTCTCAGGATCTTGCACACGCACACACACGTGCCTGGCTTGAGTTTTAAGCCACCAGGTCCAGGATGCGAACCGCGGTCGACTACATGGGAGTCCAGTGACATAGCCATTACGCTAACTGCTGGTCCCCAGAGAATTTACGTAACTCACACAAGTTACCCAGTAAGTGGGAATGTCAGCCGTGGAACTCTGTGCTCTGGGATCCCGAGCTCCTCCATGGCTGCCTTCCTAAGTGAGTGTGTACAATGAGTATAACGGGTCCTCAGCCATGTGCCGATTCGAGTCTTCACACTGCCTGTGTTTCTCACCAGTTCCTGCTGGCCGAATTGGAGATCAGCCCTGACCTGCAGATCTCCATCAAGGACGAGGAACTCGCCTCCCTGCGGAAGGCCTCAGACTTCCACACCGTCTGCAATGACGTGATCCCCAAGCGCATCCCAGACATTCGTCGCCTGAGTGCCAGCCTCTCCAGCCGCCCAGGAATCCTCACCAAGGAAGACTTTGAAAGGACAGTGCTGACCATGGCCTACACGGCCTACCGCACAGCCTTGTCCCACGGGTATCAGAAGGACATCTGGGCCCAGTCCCTCAGGAGCCTCTTCCAGGCCCTGCAACACGACCTAATCCAGTCCTCAGGTCCTGGAGTGTCTCCCTGAGAGACTGGCCCATGCCAGGACCTTGGAGCAGGGACCAGCACACACAGTAATCCAAAATGCCTTCATGCTCCATCCATTTATAGGGACCAGGAACAAAAGACAGCCACCAGCACAGGGCAACAGAGGACCCTTGGGAGCCCCAGTGTTCTTTGGCCCCTTGCAGCTTCCTGACATTCTGATTCATGACATAAGGTTATCTGGGCCGGGAGACAGGTTGGAGTGATAACTCAAAGTGCCCCCAGAGGCAGATTAGTTTGCCTGGTGACATACAGAAGTCTGAGACATGTTTCAACACAGAGTGATTGTGCCCACAGCCAAGAGTGAGGACAGAGCTAGAGAAGACGTCAGAGAAATTTGGGAATAGTAGGATGACGGGGCAGAGATTCCACACATCCTAAAAGACCTAGGTGCTAGGATGAATAACTTCTTTCCAAAGGGTCTACAGTAGGATATAAAGAAACTAGAGCAAAACTCAAATACATACATCATGAACCAGGGGTCTACTTCTTGCCTTTTCCAAAAAACAACAAGAACCAGTTTGTACCTTCTCTGCAAAATCCCAGGTTTTGCTAATTTTGTGGCTATAAGCTTTTCTGCTGCCCTCCTCACTGTCAGGATGCATTTGTCTTTGTTGCCAACATAGCTTGCCTTCAAGATTTGTTTTCTTAGCTGTTATCACCTAAAAAGTAAGGTAGCAAGGCTACTTACAATTCTTTGTGAAGTAAGAGTTCATAGATGAAGGCCTCTGTTGGGAGAAGTGTCTGGGTTCCCATGAGGATTCCTCACCAGCTCAGAGACCTCTCTGGCTTCTCCTAGGTTTACAGCTGGGTTCTAGAGGCTAAAACTACAAGTAGTATCACTTTGGATGAGTGAGCATTCCAGGGCTAAATTTGATTCTGAAAGGTGCATCTAACAATGGTCATTAGATGATGACAAGGGATGACGATGAGGTCTGGACTTCAAAAAATATATATATTTTTTCAAGAAAATGAGCTTCTCCTACCATCAGCTGCACAGTCTTTTTCGAAAACTACTAGGAGATAGGAAGAACGTTCACAGGAGAAACACAGCTTTGTAGCCTGATATTCTCAGACTCCAGACATTAATGGCTAAGCCTCTCTTTCTCCTTCCCGGATTATACCGTTCTTCTATGTCCTTCAAAAGCAATTCTTAGATTTTTTTTTTTTGGGGGGGGGGTTCAACCTTCTCTAACATGTTCTCTGTTTCTATTAGTCAACGTCTCTGCTGCTCCAGATTTGATGATCTTTATCTTGATCCAGCCAAGTCTCTTCCGGTTGACCTTTGTTCTGTTTCTCCTGCCCATCCTCTGACACTCAATGTCTGAATAGAAGAGATCAATGTAGGGGCAGGGCTGGGATCGCTTTCTTGTACTCAGAGTAGAAGAAAAACCCACCCTGCAGTCCCTGCCTACCGTGTTATAATAGAGATGGTTGCTCCCAGTTGGAGATCAATGAATGGGAGGATGGGTCCCAGGACCATTAGTAGCCATGATAGCTCATTCAGGAAACAGTAAAGGCACTTTGCAGTCATAAGTTAGGACCTGAATTTACATAGCAATCAATAGCTGAAAAAAAAAATTTTTAAGAAGGGCATGCGGGGCCAGCAGGTCATGTGGTAGTGAAGGCACTGGATCTCATGTGACTCTGCATTTTCAGCCCTAGATCCAGGGACTTGAAAATCTCACCAGGCACATGTGCAGGCATGTCCAAAATCCCAAGAGGAGACTAGAGAAGGAGGGATTGCTATGTGGCCATCCCCTCTGCAGGGATGGGGAGTGATTTTTCACTTTCCCTCTGTCCATCTATCTCTCCCTCTCTCTCTCCAGTGAGTGCACATGCCCTAGAGCAAAAACAACAAAAAACACACAAAAAAAGCATGACTTTTTCCTAAAGGCAAATGAAGACTTTTTTCAGTAAGTAGATTCTTAAACACTTTTTTGTCTAAATACAGATTAATTTTTACCCACAAAAAGTTTTATAATAATGACTTCATTATCTTGCAAAAATAAAATATATGCTCACCACGCACATTGTTGCCTCACAGACCTTAAAACGTTCTCATCTTATGGAAGTAAAATGTCATACCCACGGAAAACTTCCCTCTGGCCCCTTCTCCCCATCCCCAGCAACCATCCTATTGTCTATTTCTAAGAGTTGAACTACTTTAGATACCTCAAACAAGTGGAATCTGTCTTATGTTTCTTGAGTATTACATTCTGGAAAATGTTTTCTCCATCTGGAAAATGGATCAAGTCCTGAAGGCATACTACTGGTCTTACTGTGTCACTTGCCTTACTTAATTTTATTTAACGAATCTTCATTTATGGTGTAATAAAAATGCCATGATCTAGTTACCAAACTCATTAGAAACTGTGTTGTCTCAGATCATCTCACCAAGGAATCTGAAGTGGTTCATGGGTTTTGCAGCAGATGTGGACTAGGGCGACTGTTTGTTATTACCCAGTCTCTTTGATATTTGCAATCAAAACATCTCACACATGGTCTTGTTCATTCTGAGTTTCAAAGCCCTTACGAAAATGAGGCCAGAATGTAATAGTAAATACAGTAGCTGATCTTTATCATGTATTTAAAACAGTGAGTCATCCCAGCCCATCTTACAATGGCAAGATAACTTCAGAAGGCCTCTGGGCCATCCACATCCTTAAAGGTCAGAAGAACTGGTTTTCTGGGGCCACTTCTCTGATCACCTTACCTTTAGCCTGGGGATAGTTTCTAGGTGGTCTAGCTGTAGACCTTAGAATGCTGTGCCTTCTGTCCTGTGAATTCCAAAGAACATGGGTCGCACCTCTTCATTTGCTCAGCATCTCCCAGATCAAAGTAATATTGCCAAGAACCACCATTCACAGGAAAATTGTGATTTTTCTATTTTGTTTTTCTTTTTTGCTCCAAATCCATTGTCTTTCGTTGTGGTTGGTTTTAGGTTTTTGCCAGAGTGGATGAGTGTGCTCACTGGAAAGAGGCAGAGGGAGAAGAAGTGAGAGATCACCCCCCAGAGGGGATGGCCATGCTGCAATCCCTTCTCTTACATGTTCCTCCTGGGACTTTGGGCATGCAGACAATTTTTGAGCCTCCAGGTCTGGGACTTGAGCTGCGGTGGGCCCCTAGAGTCTATGGTGAGTTCCATAGGAGTTCAGTGCCTTAACCAATATGCCACCTGCTGCAAAAAGCAGCTAATCACTGAGACCAACAGATGGTATAACAGTTATGTCGCTGGACTCCCATGTAGTCGACCATGATTTGAGTCCTGGACCCAGCAGCTTAAAGCTCATGCTGGATGCGTGTACATGCATACCCAAGATCCCAAGAGGAGAAGGGATTGTGGCATGGCTATCCCCCTGGAGATAATTTCTCACTTTCCATCTCTCTGTTTCTCTAGTGAGCACACACGCTCTGACAAAAATCTCTGGGAAAAAAGAAAAAAAAGGCAGCTAACTCCTTCTCCCCACCTGAAAGCAGGAGAAATTCCAGAGTCAGGCTGCTGCTAAGGCTTTGTCCCTGAACTTTTAACTTCTTTTCTATCCTCCCACCTCCTCCTGTGCACCAGCCAAAGGAAGCCTCTGCTTCCTCTTCGGTCCAGAGCTTCAAAGAAGAGCATTTGAGTACCTACTCTAGCCAGAAAGACCACTGATGCTCAGATGAAAGGGGAGCTGAACTAAGACTAGCATCTAGACTTTTCCAGAGAGGTAGGTGTCCCTCTATTCTTCCTAACCGATCTGGGATCTTTCTTACAGATTCATACCCTTCCGCTGTCTTAAACCCTTCATCTTCCCCTCAGATGCTGAAGCACGTGGTTTTTGGCCAACAAAGAAATCTGAAAGGCTTTTCATTGGACACTCTAGGGTAAATTTATCCAAAATTAATATCGCATTCTCTCCCTGCCACCATCCTATCTTCCTAAGGGCTAGGTCAGCAAGTGGCCTTCTCAGGGAAAGCATTTTCCTATGCTGCGAACAGTAAAGCAGTGCTGGGGAAAGTGGGATTTTGTTTATGATGATGGTCCTCACTCCAGCCTCTGGGGTATTTGAGAAACTGAAAAATAAGCTTTGCAAGTTGCCTAGGTTCTGCAGAATCAGCAGGCCCCTGCTGTGACCAATCAGGAACTGCCTTTGTTAAGAGATATCAGTTCATTCTTTTCAACAAGCTGATTGGCTCTGAGGAATGGGCGGAGCTGCAGCCTCTGTCTCTGCTTCCCATTGGAGGGTGAAAGTTAAAGGTGGACCTACCGCAAATTTGTGACAAAAAGGAATGTCTTAGGAATTTCTGTTTTCTGCTCTGGAGGCCCAGGCTCAAGACAAATTATAAGTAGGAAACCAATTTGAAGGAAAGGATTTAGAAAGGAGTTAAGGTGTCAGGGCCCGAGAGAGACCAGCAGCCCCCTCTGAAGTCTGTATGCTCCTGACACACTCATGTGCTTGTTTTAGGGGAAGGGGCTGCTTGATTTTTCACCAACAGCAAACACAGGTAGGAGATGGAACAGGTTCTCTCCAGAACAGGCCATCAGGGGGAGGAGAAATGATGGCAAGCGGAGTATGCTCTTGGTATGTTTAATTGCTTAAAGCTTTTAAGTTATCTCTTCAAGACCCCAAAAAAAGCCACAAAGGGGTCCTTTTCATTGATTAAGAGGGCTTTTACTGACACCCAGGATGAAGTGACCCTATTACTAATCAAGTGAAGAGGACACCGAGTATGCCCCCATTTATAATCCTTTCCCAGTTCCTTTTTGCTGGTCATAAAACGATGCTCATCAATCCCACCTAAAGTGGAAGGTAAGGAGTTCAGCCTTTTGTGGCAACGAGGAGTGCAACTGCCCTCCAGTTCTGCCCCCAAGACAAAAGACGACTCCTGGAAGCCAAGCAAGGTTTAAGTCTTTCTGGACAGAGAGCGGTGCCTGGTGAGGAGCTAGGGCATTGGCCAGCAGAGCGGGTCACAGGGGAGGAGGAAAGGAGTCAGGGCCAGGATGGGCTTGCTGAAGGGTCTTCTCCAAGCAAGGAATCTGCTGCTGGTCATCTGCGTGCCCCTGCTGCTGCTGCCTCTGCCCACCCTCTACCCCAGCAGCGTAAGTACCACCATTCCCTCCCTGTGCCAGGAGCAGGTGGGAGGACGGTGAGGGAGGTGGGTGGAGGCCACAGGGGTAGGTGAAAATCCAAAGTCGCAGGATGGAAGAAATGGGGATGTTTTTCTGGAGGAAGCCAAAATACCTTCTTCCTTCAAATTGCATCCATCTGTTTCCCTCCATCCCAGCCCCAGCTCCCCCACCTCACGACCCCCAGCCAGCAGTCAAAGTAGAAGGACCATGGCTGAAACGATCCAGGCACTGTACAAAGCAGTTGACCAGCCTGCCCTGACACAGGGCCACCAAGCAGACGATAAGGACAGGCTGGTGAGCCCGGATTTGTTAGTGTCACCATGTGACCATCATTATCTGGGAGCAACTAGACACATAGGAAGACTCCCAAGAATGGCACTGAGAAGGATGGGGGAGGCAGAGGGCTGCAAGGCTGCTCTGGGCATGTGGTCAGGTCACGGTGGACTCTGAGAACCAAGATGGACTCTTAATCCCCAAGGTTCCCTATGAAGTTTAGGGAACAAAAGTTCAAGGTGAAAGCAGAGCTCGGCACATGGCCCTGGCTCCCTGCATATAGCCCTGGGTTTTATGTGACCCCTGCATTCTGTGCTTTCCAAGGACATAAAATGATGCAACAAAAAGAGCCCCAAACCTTACACTGTGACCTCGTTTCTAAGTGGGCTGGTATGAATAAAGGAGCCCAAGCTTTGGCTCTGCATTCGTTGCCTCTTGGCCCCTGGCTGCCTCCCCTCCCTTCTCCTCCTCCTGTTTGTGGCTCTCCCACCCCCCGGCTAGCATCGCCCTTGAGATCTTGGGAGAAGTCTGCTGAAACAGGTTCATCACGTCTGTGGGCAGGGAAGTGTGTCCTCCAGGAGGCCCCTTGAGTAACTTGGTAACCAAATTAAAGAGTAAAATAGAGGGATTAGGATGGTTCTTACAAACTGGCTTAAATCTTTGGTAGAATAAACATGCCAGAGTGCCAAGGAGACGCTGATTAGAACTGGGCTGGGATTAGCAGACAGTGATGGCTGCTGACATGTTCCCTGGGCTGTGTACCAGTCAATGTTCTGCTCTGTCCAAATGGGCCTTGACTTTAAAAAAAAAAAAAAAGACTCCATGTCAGACTGATTTAAAGGAATGCTAACGAAAGACACATTACCCCTTTCTCCGTAGCAGTGTCAGGAACTCCCCATGTACCCCTGAAGTTGGTCCCTTCTTTGGAAGCAGGAAGCACAAACTAGCTGCTAGTGGCTCTCGCAGTCTTCACCCTTTGCCTCAAACTTTTAGATTTTGACACTAAGTCCTTAAAATTACTAGATGGATTTGTTCCCAGTTGAGTAGAGTTGAGAGAAGTGACCAAGTCCCGAGCGACAAGCCATAGTGACATGGTAGGAGGGGTCAAGGTCTGGATATCTTTTTCAGAGGCCCTCCAGACTGTTTATCATGTTACAGAAGAAGGTGCAAGAAGGGTATCCATAACTAAACCCTTCTTCAGTGCTCCCAGTGCCATCAAAGTTATTCATCTCCCACACTCAGTGTTTAGAAGTGACTTCCAGTCATTTACGACAGCAAGTAAACAGATGTCAAGCCCCACCAGTGACATCTGAGTGGAACACGGTTGGGGTCTTCAAACTGTGTAGAAGAGGAGCGGCTCCAAGCCCAAGCCAGTAACAGCAAGAAATGTCATACATGAGAAATTCACTGGGCACTGTCCCCTTTATTTGTAAACAAGAACAACAAAAAAAAGAAATTGACACTACCATCTCTAAAAGGCATTGCCTGAATACTCGCCTCCCCTAATTCCTGC
>NW_006159610.1:3565959-3585795 GCF_000334495.1 Tupaia belangeri chinensis | reverse complement strand
GTGCATTGATAAGGGGTCTGAGGGTTCCAGAATATTCCCTCCAGTCAGTAAAACAGACCTATTGGCCAGCAGAAAAGTCCAGTTCAATTTAACTGACATTAATTGAGCTGCCTGCCAGATAGAAGCTAGCTGGTAGGGACACTGGACTTCAGTAATCAAGCCTTGCAGAGTATCACGGGTTGTCTAAATACAAGCTTACCTACTGAATTTTGAGAAGATTCAGAAGGAACAAAAGGAAGATATATAGATTCCCTGAGTGAACTCAGTGACAAATTATGGAGAGATGCTCTAAATGTGGTCTCTTGTTCATTCTTCTGCCAAGAAATACCCCGATAAAAATGAAAATGATTTATCCTATTTTAATACTACTAGATAAGATGGTTTGGTGATTTTCTCCAGTAATCTAGTCCAATTCCTAAGGATGTTTACAATCAAATTATCCTAATTCAAACCAAGACAGTGCCTGGTTAAAAAGAAAGAAAAAAAGCAAGCAAGCAAGCAAACAAGCGCCTCTCTATCTCTCCCCTCCCTTTCACTGTCCTCACGTCCAACCTCCCTTAAGACAAGAAAGAATAGGAGTCCCCAAGATGGCCTAAGGACCTCCCAGCAATGCACAGACATTCCACTCCCTTTCATTTCAGTTGGAGTTAAGACCTGCCATTCTCTTTCCCAGAAAACAGAGGGGAATAAGTGGATTCAAGTGAGCTCCGAGCTCCTTTAGAAAGTTTTATTCCTACAACCAAGGAGGAATTTCTCTAAATTACATTCTTTTCCAAACAGAGCTATTTTCCTCCTACTATTGATTCTGTTGTCTTATCAGCACTTCCAAAAGTTTTATCCTCTCTCTGATCTTCTGGCCCCAAGGAAATCTCAGTGGGAGCTACAGTCAACAATCACTGGGCCCAGTTCCCATTTCTCAGCCGCCAACCCCATAATCTGCCAATATCAGGAGGGAGCAAGGTCCTGGCCGGGCAGTCTGGGTTAATCACTCCTAGCTGCTCCTCACTGATCACAGCAACCTTTTGTAACTTTTATGCAAGAGTTTGGGCATGCTTGTTCTCAACTCAAGGGCTGATAAACAGAACAAGATTTGTCAGGTGAATCAGCAGCCAATCTCAAGGCAGGCCAGACCTGAGCCCTGATGGTTTAGGATGACTAAGATTAAGGAACCTACAGACAACTTAGATTTTTATAATGGCCCTCAGGCTCAGCGATTACCATTATTAAGACCCTGGGTAAGTGATTTCTCAAAAATAACCTTTCTCAACACCATAGTGCCATTCGGGGCAATCAGTGTGACAAGAAGCCAAAGTTAAGGGGGACTGGTTTGTGAGAAGCGTGTTATACTTGTTTACCCTGTGCGTCCCTAGGCTGTGCAGCCAGCAAAGGGAACAGACTAGAGAAAACACCGATAAATTTTCAGGCCTCCCTCCAGGGAGCTTTTTTATACCCTTAGCACTAAGTATTGGCACCTGCTCTCCCACACCCTGAATTCCTCCCCTTCAATAGATGGACTCTATTCCCTTAAGAGAAGGATGTTGGGGCCAGCAGGTGGCATGGGGATTAAGGTGGCTGGACTGTCACATGGTCAATTGTAGTTCAAGTCCCAGGCCTGGTGGCTTGAAAATCACACCAGGCACCTGTGCATGCTTGCCTAAGATCCTGAGAGGAAAATGGAGGAGAAGGGATTGCAACATGGCCACCCCCCTTGGGTGTTGATTTCTCACTTTCCTCTGTCTCTCTCTCTTCTCTGCTGAGTGCACCCTATAGCAAAAATGAGAGAGAGAGAGAGAGAGAGAGAGAGAGAGATGATTTTAGGGTATCAGGTAGGTGATTGGAGTCTGAGAGCAATAAGAACCAGATCCTGGTTCTCCACCAGGCTCTCCAGCAGGAGATATTTTAGGTCGAGGTCGTCACACCTGGGAAGCGCTATGGTGGAGACCATGGAGGCTGCTAAACATCATGTAATGTACAGGATAGACCCCAGGGATCTAAAAGGGAGGACCTAGGACTGACTCAGTGAATGGTTGTTAAAGCAGCCAGACCCCACAGGGCCTACTGCACAGAGTCCCAGACCTGGCAGTTCGAGAAACACACCAGGCATATGTGCATGCATGCCCAAAATCCTGAAAGGAGGGAGAAAAGAGAAGGGACCATTCCCTCTTGGGGGGAGGGTGTTTTCTCCTCTCCCTCTCTCTGGTGAGCATAGAGCTCTCTAGCAAAAACGTTAAGGAAGTAAAAGGACTTAGAAAGCTCAATGTCCATAGCACTGAGATGCAAAATGCTGACTCAGGAGTTCTTCCTCACAAGGAATGAGTCCCAGCCTTAGGGTTGCTGTTCCCTCTGCAAACCTCCCCTCCCTCCACCGGGCTCCCATCAACTCACTTACTCTCCAGAGAGGCACCTGTGTGCAGGATTCAACCCCCCCTAGATGCTGCTATTTCACAACATGCAGATTGAGAACTGAAGGGAAAAGATTGAAAACTGAAGGGAAAAACGGTCAACAGTTCTTGGCGAACATTTATTTGGGCCTGGATGCTGTGGTCGTTTCAACCACCACCCTCCACGGTTTCAGGAGCCTGCAGAGTTGTGATATTGCAGCTGTTTGGTAAACTACCTTGTTGCATGCCAACACAAGCCACAGGCCAGGCATCAGTGCCCCTCCAGAGCAGCCAGAACTCCACCCACAAAGCAATGGGCCCACTGCAGCCCACCACACGTACTGCCACATCCAGTGTTCACCTCCCAGGGCTCTATCGGCGTCCGTGTGAGACTGCGCACCCACCGCCTCAGCCCTCAGCCTCATTTGGCTTCGTGGTAGCAGTGACTGTCCTTGTGTCTAACCGCCTCTTCCCTCCCCTGCCAGGAGGCCGCGTGTGCTTACGTGCTGATAGTGACTGCCGTGTACTGGGTGTCAGAAGCCGTGCCTCTCGGAGCTGCAGCCCTCGTGCCTGCCTTCCTCTACCCGTTCTTTGGAGTCCTTCGATCCAGTGAGGTTAGACGGCCTGTGGCCCAGCCTCCTGCATGTGTTCCTGTGGGACCATGAATAGAGGGCTCCAGGTGAAGAGAGCCAGCCCCCTTTATAGGTTCCTGGTGGGCCATGCATGGAGGGCTCCAGGTGAAAAAGATTCACAAAGCACTCAAGGAGGAGAGGGGTTTATTTTAATCCTTAGCACTAAGCCTTGGCACCTGTTCTCCCAGACCCTGAATTCCTCTCCTTCAATCTGTGACCTTCATCTTCACACTGACTCAAAATTTGCTTCTCAGGGACCAGCAGTTAGCGTAATGGCTATGTCGCTGAACGTCCATGTAGTCAATCGCTGTTGGTGTCCCGGACCCAGTGGCTTAAACTCAACGCCGGGCGCGTGTGCGTGTGTGCCCAGGATCCCGAGAGAATGGAGGAGAAGGGATTGTGGCATAGCCATCCCCCCAGGGGGGTGATATCTTACTTTCTATCTATCTGTCTCTCTCTGTCTTTCTGGTGAGCGCACACGCCCTATAGCAAAAACCTCTCAAAAAAATTTTTTTTGCTTCTTTCAGGAAGACTCACTTGATTGCATATATCCATTTGCCCTTTCATCCTGGAACCTCCCAGGAACTGCATGATTGGTACCTATAGCTGGGTGGCTATTGATCTGTTTCAATCTTTTGTATGTCTATTTTTTTTTTCTTTTGTGGAGAGATTTTTGTATAGGGCATGTGCACTCATCAGAGAGACAGGTAGAAAAAAAGGAAGAAATCACTCCCAGGGAGTGGATGGCCACGCTGCAATCCCTTCCTTTCCATTCTCCTCTCAGGATTTCGAGCACACACACACATGTGCCCGATGTGAGTTTTAAGCGACCAGGTCTGGAACTCAAACCACAGTCAACTAGTGGGAGTTCAGTGATGTAACCATTAATGCCATCTGCTGGTCCCTGTGTGCCTATTTAGATGAAAGCACATCAAGGCAGGAATCAGACCTTCCATTTCTTGGATATCTCATTATAGAGCTGAGCCCATTGAATTTAAGTACTAGTTTATTTTGGTGCAAAAATTTTTTGAAATCCTTGCATATTTTCATAATATGCATTCTCCATGGGCTTTTTGACGACTATTCATACAGTAGGTACTCAACAAGTATTGATTGACAGATTTACCATGCTTTTCTGTGTCCTGACAATGTCTTCATCCACTTCTCTTTAAGGAAAAACAATTATTTTCCTCCTTCCCCTCCTCAAGATAACTGTGTATTCTTTTTCTGACTGCTCTCTCCCTGAAGTCTGCCCTCCCTGTTCATAAACTGTTCTATGGTATTCTCAAAAGTTCAAACAGAAATTGTCAGTAGGAAGCCCAAGTTGTGGCCAAATTTCAGGGCAAACATTAACACCTGCCACAAATAGCAAAGAAGAAAACCAGGCAGAACCCAGGAGCAGATGAATGATGAGCCTTAGTAACACTTGGTTCCATCTGAGCGGTCTCATTATAGCACCTGGTCTCTGCTTGGAGTTTCTGATAAAGACTGAACAATAGTGACAGGAGTGAAATTCAGGACAGAGGCACAGACGAAAGGAAGGAAAACTAATATTTGAATGCTTACTAAGACTCAGGCACTCGGGCCAACCCTGTAGCCTACTTGTTAAGGGACCTGAAACACACCTAGCCAAGTGAGATTCAAATCCCAGCCCTGATGACTTGAAAAACATGCTGTGCACATGTGCCCCAAAATCTCACCAGGTTGAAGAGTTGGAGGAGAAAGGATCGCAGCATAACCACACCCCATGGGGATTGCTTTCCCTCTCTGGCAATTCAAAAGAGGCCTGGCTCTGTAGCTTGGTGGTTGAGGCAGCTAGATTCCACATCCCTGCTGTTGGAGTAACAAACAGCTTAAGAAATACGCCAGGTATATTTCCAAACAAGCCCAAAGTCCCGACAGGAGGGAAAAATGACCTACAAGAAGGGATTGTGGTGATGTGACTATTTCCCATGGAGGTATTTTCTCCTCCCTCCTTCTCTCTAGCAAGTGCATATACTGTCTAGCAAAAATAAATAAGAAAAATTTTAAAAAGAATCAAGTGCTATATAAGAAGTGCCACGTTTGTTATTTCATACCTCCACATTCTCTACAGGCAGATGGTAATATTTTCATTGTGCAGATGAGGAAAGTAGCTCAAAGAGTTGAGACACATACTAGCAAGTGAATATACTGTCTAGCAAAAATAAATAAGTAAGAAAAATTTTAAAAAGAATCAAGTGCTATATAAGAAGTGCCACGTTTGTTATTTCATACCTCCACATTCTCTACAGGCAGATGGTAATATTTTCATTGTGCAGATGAGGAAAGTAGCTCAAAGAGTTGAGACACATACTCCAAACAACAAAGAAGCAGCAGGCATACCTATTAGACTTCAAAGTCTAGACTCTTGCTTACGATGCCATAGAAAAACATTTTATGAACTGTATGACTTTGTGGTGTTACTGATACACGAAGTATCAATACTGCTATAAGCTGCAGTCCATCCACCTCTGTGATATAAGGAAGGAAGAGTGAAGCTAGGCCTATGGGATACCTGAAAATGGGTAAGAGAACATTTTTGAAAATCCAAGATAGAATTAGGAGCTCTCCTAATGATTGTCCCTGACTGCAAAAGACTGAACAGATTCCACTGACCAGTTAGTTTTGTTTTGGCCTTGGGTACCTTTTCTTTCTTTGATTCTTTCAGCAGGTAATTGTTCCAATTTCCCCCTTCTTTTGTAGAAAGTGGCTAAGTAGTATGGATTTTTGTACATGTCTAAAAGAAAAGTTAACCTTGCACATGACTTGGGGCAAGAGGTGAAAGTAGAAAGTAGAAAAGAAGGACGTTTGAAAAGAGCTGAATTCTAAATAACATGAGATAACTATTAACTAAGAAACCTGATTCTTTGTATTTCACTACAGGCAGCTGGAAAGCCAGCAGCATGCCTTAGCCCTAAAGTAGACAATGTCTCTGTTTCTCCAGGGCTGCCTCCACATGGTCTCCGCCCATCCACACAGTAGAGCTGTTGCCAGGCAACAGTGACCCGCGGGCTGCCCCTTTGCACAACCAGCAAGACTAGGCTTATAAGGAGAGTCTGTGGAGGCAGCAATTTGCAAAGGTAGCATGACCTTGGAGGAGAAAGGAAGACTGTCCAGTGAGGATTAGGCATTGCTGTTGCAGGGGCCTGGAGAAGCCAGAGGGTATGTTTTATCATTGAGGTGAAAAATCCTAATCCATCTGTCTGATGAAGTAGCTTTGGCTGGTGGTGATATTTAGCCGTTGGGCTACAGGGAGCAGCTTAGTCCAAATATAGTCTGTTTAGCTGACCTTCTTAGCTCAGATTAGAGGAAAATGTCAACAAGGTAGAAGACATGGGTTATAGCCCTTTGGGAGCCAGTTAACTTTGCAAAGAAAAGACCCACTCCAGAACCACCAGTTGCACCCCATACAGCGGTTACAGGCTAGCTTTTACATGGGTCTCCAAGAATAAAAGCAGTGCTGAGGGTTTTGGGGATCTCATCTTTTCTGGGATGCCTGAAGCTATGGTCATTCAGTGCCAGCAGGTACACCAGCAGGTGCCCCGGCCCACAGGGAAAACTGGGCTGCTGCTCTTCAGGAGCCCCTTAGATCAACTGCTCACCATGCTCCAAATCCACCTTGCGTGCCCATACCCTTGCCATGACTTGTGTTATTACTTCCACCCTGGAAAGTTCTCTCTAATTCCTTAAAAGTTTAAAATCCTACTCAATGATCCTCTTTGGTGAAACCTTTCCAAAAACCTCAGCTGAAACCGTGTCTTCCTGTTCTGTTTATTCAATGTCTTTATCTTTTAAATGATATATCAGATAGGACATCTGGTAGACACGGGCTCTCTCCCCGAGATTCACCCCCTCTCAGATGTATCACGGCTGGAGGCCTGCTTGCAGCCCAGTGCGTCCTTGCACTCGCCCTCACGGCATGGGGTCTGACTGTAGTGTTTCTCGATGAGCACCAATAGTGTGACGTCCACGTAAGGGGAGGCATACACATAGAGTCAATAGGACTCTGAGACTGTGGCTTTGGTTGCACATGTTATGAACCCAACATTTAGAAATGTATTATCTTTTTACTTATTTGATTAGAATCATGATAGAGAACATGCATGTACACATGAAATAGAGAAGGCACCATCAACAGGGTCTCGTCATGCCCCAGCCCCTTTTCCCCAGCCTTCCAGAGCTTGGGCTCACACACTGCTGTGTTTTCCAGGCTGACCATGCGGCTTTCAGCACCACAGTTCAGTTTGCCACCAACTGTGACACCAGGCTGGGCCTAGAAAAATATTTTCTGAATTCTGTTTCTCCCAATAATAATAAGAGAAGGTACAGGTACCCAGAGTGGGACAAAGAATGAGTAAAACCTGATTCCTGCCCTCTTGAATCTTATATCAGGACCTTCTGCATTTCCCACTGTCTGAAGTTGGCTGTGTGCTGTATTAGCCAGGGTTCTCCAGAGAAACAGATAGGAGACTACACGTGTGTGCATATGTGTGTATCAGGGGTCTTCAAAAGGTTCAAGGAAAATGCATACTATGAAAAAATTCTACACATGGATTTTAAAATTGTTGAACCAAAATAAAATCATATTTTAATTCTATTTTTCCAGGACTTTCTGAAGTACCCTCATATATGTATGTATATTAGTATAAATATAGATACAGATAAGAGAAATGAATTATGAGGACTTGACTCACACTGTTAAGGAGACTGAGATACCCCACGATCTGCCATCTGGAGACCCAGGAGAGCTGGTGGTGTAAATCTCAGCCCAAGGACAGGAGACGATGAGATGAAACTTGTTCCAACTCAGGTCGTGAGATCGGAAAAGAGGGATGAATTCCTGCTTCCTCACCCTTTTAGGTCCTCAACAGATTGGCTAACGTTCACCCACATTGCGGAGGGTAGTCTGCTTTACTGAGTCCACCAATTCAGATGTTAGTCTCATCCAGAAACACACCAAGAAACCATGTTTAATCTGGGTACCCTGAGGCCCACTCAAGATGGTACACAATTAACCATTGCAAGTAAATATAAATGGTTAACTTGTATAGTAATGACTTTTCAATCAGCAGATATTAAGAGGTATGTGCCAGACCAGCAGGTGGCATGGTGACTAAGGCATTAGACTCCCACATGGTCAACTGTGATTTGAGTCCTGGACCTGGTGGCTTACTTTCTCACTTGTTCTCTCTCTTTCTTTCTGTCTCTCTCTGGTCAAGTTTAAACACTAATAATAATAAATTAAATAATTATCTTTTAAAAAGTGTTTTAAAAAGAATGTGCAAAGCTGAGGAGAACTTAAGTGGTAAGAGGATATCAAATGATAGAAACGGCTCCTGACCTTGCAAAGATTCTATTTTAACAGAGAGAAGTAAAAACCATATGGAAAAACACAGAAGACCCCATGCAGCAGTGCCTCATAGTCTGGCATTGTGGAGGACTTACACAATTTCCCACGAGGGAATATTCTAGATAAGTGAAATTTGCACTGTCAAGTTCCCAAACTTTATGTTAACTACATTTTGACTGCGTCTTTTTATAATTTCCCTGGCTTTTAAAACAGAAGGTGTTTGGTGTACATAAACTTTTCCGTAGGAGCTTTCAAAATCTCTGGAGGAAAAAGTAATTCTCACTGTGAGGAGCCAGTGGGGGCCAGATGATGGCACAGTTGAGTAACTCAAGTGCGGGCTGAATGTCTGAACTGAAGTCTCTTGAGTAACGTGTTGGCATCAGAATGGAGATGAAACTAGAAGCGGGATGGACTAGCTAAGGGGTGGTGACAGAATCGATGCTGACAGGATGAGACAATGGGCTGACACTGACAAAATGAAGTTTAATGGGGATAACTGTTAGCTTTTAGCTAAGCACAGGCTCATATGAGTCACCTAGCAGCCCAGTGTGGCTGCCAGGATTTCCAGCATTTCCCACATGCCAGCCACGATGGGAGGTCATTTACATGCTCTATATATTTAATCCTCTGTGAAGGACCTATTATTTTTAGCTTCAAATTACAAAGGAGGAAATTGAAATCCCAAGAGGTTAGATAACCTCCTCTCCTGAGGTTATACAACTATGAAGTGGAATTAGGACCTGAATCCAGGATTGTGTGATCCAGAATTTGAATTTTTTTTTTTAAGAGATTTTTGCTATAGAGTGTATACATTCTCTGGGGAGACAGAAAGTGAGAAATCGCCCCCTTGGGGGATTGCCACAGTGCAATCCATTCTCCTCTCAAGCTTTCGTTTGGGCGCACACACACACACACACACACACACACACACATACATGCACCCAGCATGAGTTTCAAGCTGCCAGGTCTGGGACATGAGCTGCAGGCAGCCATGTGAGAGTCCAGTAACAGAACCATTATACCATCTGCTGGTCCCAGAATTTGAATGTTTAAATCCTGGGCACTATGTACCAAAATTTTCTGTTGAATTAATCAATCCAGAGCATCAAATTCTGGATAAGGAGTGCCTTCAGAGGCTATTGGCCAAAGTCTGGAACCTGAGTCACATAAAAGATGAAGAAAAGACTTGAGGAGGACATGATTTCTGGTTTCTATAGATCAACACACCAGTCTCAAAGGGTCAGACCAGAACCAGAGTCAAAATGCCATAGGGAGCATCCCCTCTAATAAGGGAACACTCCAAACTGGATTGCCGTGCGTGGCCCTGGAAGTTGGACCCAAATGACTGCGTCAGGGACACTAGGGATAGACTTTGTGCCTTGAGAAGTGGGATGGACCCTAAGGTCCCTTTGACGTTAGAGTACTGCAACTTTCCTGTGAGCATCCAGCCACTGCTTCCCTTTGCTGGTACAGAGCTTGGTCTGTAGTCTGGGTTTATTTTATATTTGTGTTTATGTTCGGTTCCACATGACTCTCACTACTGTCATTGTATCTGCCTCTAAAGTCTTTTTAGCCCCTTCCAATGTGTTGCTCCCAATTTTTATATTCTGTGAGCAATACATGTGTCAATCAAGTTAGCTAAGATGTATTGTCTGCAGGAGAGGTGGACATGCAAGGGTTCTCGAGTGGAATATAAAACATGGTTTGAATACCAGGGTTGGGGGACAGCTCTTTGGATTGTCCAGGGTCAAAAACTGCCTCTGATGGTACTTACTGTATTTTCTCTCTCTGTGTCACATCCCCAGCACACATATGCACACACACACACTCAGCCCCCCTGGGCCCTGCCAGCTGTCTCAACGGCTCTGCACTGCAGGTCTCCAGGCCAATCTCATTCAGATTCTAGCTCCTACCACGGCAAGGGAAGACTAGAGGCAGCTCCCGCCGGGATAACAAATGACCTCTGTAGCCTTCTGCAGAGGGCTTAAGTCCAATGTCACATGTCTACTTCCCCGAGGCCTCCTGATCTTTCTGACCTGCCAGATTCCTGCCCATTCCTAGTCCCTGCTTTCTCTATTTGTTCAAAGCCAGGGCCATCTCCTATGCCACTCTCCACTCTGCCTTTCTGGCCTCTATTCACCATTGAGGTCCTTCCTACATGTAGGCCCGTGGAAATGTGGGCTGAACATCTGGGCCAACCACCTGCCTGACCCAGGCTGCCCATCGCCCTCAGTACAGGCTAACTAAGTGCCACACCTGGACCTTAAGGAGAACCCCATAGACTGGCAGCCTTTGGAGACCATGTGAATGTTTCTGTAGGAAGAGCCACTCCTGGCGAGCTGGCACTGCCCACAGTTCCTTTGCCCCTGAGCTAACAGCCAGGTCCCACCAGCCTAAGCTTCCTCTCATCCAGGCAGTCCACACAGTCCTAAAGAAGGAGTGAGGCAGAGTGGGGGCTTATGACTCAGTGTTCCCAGCCTCGTAAGAGCTGGGCTGCCTTCTAAGTCAGGTCTTGTCTGGATCTTTCTCTTTACACTTCTCTAGGGTAGGGCTTGCAAAGAATTTTGGTTGTTTTGTTTTCATTTGCAGAGGATACCACACTTGCCAGAGAGAGGAAGAAAGCATCCCCATGGGGCCTGGTTATACCGCAATCCCTTCTCCTCCATTTCTCCATCCTATTGGGATCCTGGGCACGCATATGCATGCAAACATGCCCAGTGTGGTTTTCAAGCTGCTGGGCTGAGACTTGAACCACAGTCAACCCTGTGGGATCTAGCTCCCTTAACCACTAGGCCACAGAGCTGGCCCATAAGGAATGATTTTTAAGAAAAAAAAAAAAAACTTATTCTGTAAACCGAATCTTTTAAAATGCAGTAAATGAAACAGGGCTGGCCAGATGGTGACATAGCAGTAACACAAGATTCTCCACATGGGAATATTGGCTGATCCACATGGGATGGTTCAAAGTTCGCATCCAGAGAACTCCCTGAACACACCAGGCACATGCCCATAGTCCAGGGCTACCTGAGGCTCCTGTTGGGGGAGCTGTCTCTGTGTCTCTCTATCTCTCTTGCTCTGTCTCCCTTGTTCCTGGAAGAAAAAAAGAAACTTAATAGCAAACAAGCAAACACACACATGGCCAGCAGGTGGTTAATTAAGGTGGCTAGATCCCACATGGCTGACTACACAGTTCGAGTCCCAAGCTCAGCAGCTTGATAACACGCCAGGTGCATGTGTGTGTGTGTGTGTGTGTGTGTGTGTGCCCAAAATCCCAAGAGGAGAATGGAGAAGGGCTTGCAGTGTGGCCATTCCCCTAGGGAGGATACTTTCCCTCTCTGTGTGTCTCTGTCTCTCTCTCCAGTGAGCATAAACACCCAATAGCAAACTGAAACAAAAAGTATGTGGAAGGGCAAGTCCTACTTAATAGGAAGAGGAGGCTCTGAGCACTGGCCCACCAGGTATCCCCCTTCCCACTGCAGCCCCTGAACTTTTTTTTTTTTTTTTTGGAGAGATTTTCACTGTAGGACGTGTGCACTCGCCAGACAGACAGAGAGAGACAGAGAGACAGAAAGCGAGAAATCACCCCCCAGGAGGGATGGTCACGCCTCAATCCCTTCTCCTCCATTCTCCTCTCGGGATCTTGGGCACGCACGCACACGCGCCCGGCGTGAGTTTTAAGCCACCGGGTCCAGGACACGAACCGCGGTCGACTACGTGGGAGTCCAGCGACATAGCCATTACGCTAAGTGCTGGTTCCCGCCCCTGAACTTTTTAAGACACTGAGCGTGACTTGATGAGAAGGATGTCTCAGCCCAGCAAGAGGTGTGGCCAGTGGAAACAGAATTCCTGCCTCCAGAGAAAGGTGGGAGCTCTGCCTCTGGGTGCGTGGCCTGGACACTAACTAGAATGGAGTATTCAGGGAGAGGGTTCCAGGCGCAAAGGACTTAGCTCAGTGTTGAGAGGGAAGCCAGCCCAGGAATCTGCTCCTCAAATTTAGAGGATTTTACTACAAAATTGTTCAGACAAACCAAAAGAGCCTCGCAGGTCCATTGCTGGAGACTATCCACAACTGACTTGCAGCGCGCCAGGGCACTAACGGGCCTCACTTCTGATGGGCCCCACCCCGGGCCATGAATCGCTGCCTCAGGAGAACAGACACAATCAGACGCACACAGCCCGCAGGTCTCTGGCTCCAGGTAGAAGAGGAAAAGGAGCAGAAGAGAGGCAGTTAGGTGGTCAGGATCTGAGTTTGGAATTGGGACAGCCTAACTGGAATCCAGTGCTGTCACTGACTGGTGTTGAGCAGGCTATACAGTCTCCCCTTACTGCCCTGACTCCTCTGAAAAATGACCATTACAGAAATACCTCACTTCCATTCTGAGTGGAACACGCTTATCCCAACACCCAGCCGATAGGCATGAGTGAATAGTCTGTCTGTCTCCCTTCTGTGGGGATGGCCCCAGGTAGGAGGAATCATAAATTTTTTTTTTTAATAGATTTTGTAATAGGTGCGTGCGCTGGCCAGAGAGACAGAGACGAGACACAGAAAGTGAGAGAAGTCACTCCCAGGGGCAATGGCCTTGCCACAATCCCTTCTCCTCCATTCCTCTTTCAGGATTTTGGGCACGTGCACATGCGCACACACACACACACACACACACACACACACACACATGCCCAGCGTGAGTTTTAAGCCACCAGGTCCAGGACTAAAACTGCAGTCAACCACATGGGAGCCAAGGGATATAATCATATTGCCATCTGCTGGTTTTCTTTCTTTCTCTCTTTCCTTCCTTCTTTCTTCCTTTCATGCCAGAGGGCACATGCACTTGACAGAGAGAGGAGGAGGGAGAAAGTACCCCCTAATGGGTGTGGCCACACTGCAATCCCTTCTCCCTCATATCTCTACCCTGTGGGGATTTTGGACATGAATGCTCATTGGCTCCTGCTTTTTATTCAATCCACCAGGTCTGAGATTCAAACTGCAGTTGGCTGCGAGGGATTCAGCTCCCTTAACCACCAGGTCACGGGACTGACCCAGAATCAAACATTCTTAAGGGGAAGTAAGTGAACCAAGGTGAACATCCAGATTTCCATTTTGCTCAAGCTTCTAGGAATACTGCCACAAACTCTCCCCTGCCCCTTAACAAACATTAAAGAGAGCGACAGGGAGAGTGAGTGCTAAATTATTCAGTGTCCAAAGAAAGTAACGCTCGCTAGAGCACAGCACTGACTGAAGCCATTTCTTTAGAACACATCACAGCTAGGTGAACCAGCTGAGAGACTGTGTTCACCTGAGATGACTGGCGGTGAGCCGGTTAGTTAGAAACTGCATTTACCTGCCCTGACTGACAGCAAACTAGTTAGGAGACTGCATTCACCTGAGATGACTGAAGGTGATCTGGTTGGTTAGGAGACTGCGTTCACCTGTGATAACTGAAGGGCACTGATTGGTTAGGAGACTGCATTCACCTGTGATGAGCGAAGGTGATCTGGTTAGAGACTGTGTTCACCTGTGGTGACCTAAGGTGATCTGGTTGGTTAGGAGACTGCGTTAGCAGGTTTCTGCCCTTATTTCCTCAGTCTGAAATGGGGTAGAAAGTCTATTTGGTCTAGTCACCACTGTGACCTAAGAAAATATGAAGGGGGGCCATCAGGTAGTATGGTAGTTAAGGCAGGACTCCCAGAAGGCCGGCCACAGTTTGGGTCCTGGAACTGGTGGCTTACTTTCTTACTTTCTCTCTCTGTCTCTCTGGTGAGTGCACATGTCCTATAGCAAATGTGGAGCAACCTTTGTCATGAGGTCTGCCTGTTTCCTCCTCTGTCATCTCCTCCCATCACCTTCTTCCAGTCACACTGGCACAACTGAGTCCCAACCTCGATCCCAGCCTGCAGCTCTGATCCTTTTTACCTCTTCGATGGTAATTACTTTCACTCAGACTTCGCCAAGCGTGGGCTGTGCCAGGAGCCCACCTGCTGTACTTACAAAGGCCCTTGTCATGACGGATTATATGAGCTAGGCAGCGTTCCTGCTGCCTCTTACAGGGTCAGAGAGACAGAGGGTCACAAGCTTGGCCAATAGCATCCAACTCTTCAGGGGAGTGACAGTTTCAACCCTGTTCTTCTGAACCCCAGGGCTTAGGCCACTCATTGCTCTACCCTGCTATGCCTTTTCTAGGCTGCCTCCTTCTGTCCTGTCTCTGCTAAAACATAGTCTGGAAACACCTCGGCTCTCCAGTGCAATGCTTGGCCGACTGAGAAAAACCACAAAGTGGAAAAACAATGAACCCACCAAAGCAAACATCACTAAATTCATGCATTTTACTCCTAGGAGGGGCGCCCATTTAGAACCCGATTTCTCTTTACAAATAACTCCAACAAGCTTCATTACCTGGTTTCCAACTCACAGAATATTAGTCTGGGAATGCTAATAGGACATACCCTGACAACCGGAAGTGAGAGTGCCTAAGAATGAGACAGGAAAACTATGAAATGCAGACCCAGAGATTCCAAGTGACTAGCAGCCTAGACAGCTAGCCCAGTGCAAAGCTGGTGAGCAGGCAGGTGTCTAACAAGCAGTGGAGGGAGAGCCAGCAGGTGTCTGACAAGCGGTGGAGAATGCACGGGCTCTTCAATAAAGGCAGAAATATGCAACACATTTTAGAAAACAACAGAAAAGATCCTCAAGGTTCCTGTAACACCAGTATTCCTTGGGGAGTTCTGAATAACCGAGGTTTGACTGTGAAAGAGAAATGTCAGTGGGCTGGAAGACTAACAAACACCACTACAGAACAGGATTTTAATTTATAAAAGTGAAAACGCAGCCCTGAGGCTTTACTCTGGGCCTGTGGTCACTCTTTATGCTAATGGCCTCAGGCCAGGTCAGCCTTTGTCTAGAGCACTTAACAGAAAGAATCACCTGGATCCTGGCCGTCCATGTGGCAGGCCATGCTAGCTGGTGTGCTTGTGTCATTTCATCTTAACAACCTTACTAGTTAGGGTTTCACATAACCTTCATCTTCTTTTAAAAAAAGATGAGAATATGAAGCCCAGAGAGGTTAAACCACTTGCGTAGGATCCCACAGCAATTCCTGGCTGACTCTGGAGTCCTTATTTGTCCCCACTTGTCCTGCTACCTCAGTAATCCCAAGCTTTACTCTGAGCCCCAGGCTGAGTCTTCCAAGCACAGGCATTGTTACAAAGGGGCCGGGAGCCAGTGAATAGATCTACACCACCCAACGCCCAGTGGGGAAGCAGCACAGAACCTACATCCCATGGAAGCAGGCCTAGGGCTTGCAGAAAGACTGATTGTAAATGAAGACAAGGAACGTGTGCTGGCCTCTTTGGCTGGAAGGCCCAGACAGCTCTCCTAGAGATGCACAGATCATGACAGTAGATGGATAGTTTCCAGATGGCCTGAACAGCTTGGAGGTTGTCCTGGAGCCTTTGGCTTCAGATGGACCTGGAGTAATGACATCCTGCCCCCACCCCCACACTGTGACCTTAGAACTAGCCCTTAACCTCACTTAGCTCTGCCATCTCTAAAGTGAGGGGTTCCTTGTACCTGCCTCACGGGGTGGTGAGGTGACCACAAGACACTCGGCACAGAAGGCTCTCTGCTGTTGATTCCTTTGCCCTCCCTCTGAATAGAACCCAGGTAGCCCCACCTGTCTTTAGGCACCCAGCTCCAAAAAGGCCATCACATACAAAGTGGTGTTTGTTTTTTTGGAGAGGTTTTTGCTATAGGGCACGTGCACTCATCAGAAAGACAGAGACAGAGAGACAGAAAGCGAGATATCACCCCCTGGGGGGATGGCCATGCCGCAATCCCTTCTCCTCCATTCTCCTCTCGGGATCTGGGCACGCATGCACACTCACCCAGCCACCGGGTCTGGGACTCGAATCGTGGTCGACTACATGGGAATCCAGTAACATAGCCATTACACCAACTGCTGGTCCACAAAGTGGTGTTGTAGAATGGTAGGTGCCAAGAGGCAGAAAACCCAAATGTAACTTGAGAAAGTCACCCTGGTAACACTGGCTTTAAAAGCTTGGGAGGGGCCGTGTATTATGCGGCCGGGATAGGGACCATCCCCCAGGACTATTGTGTCTCTGTGAATGTCCCTCCTCTGTAGGCAAGGGAAAATAAAGCCTGGTGTGACACAGAGCTGCCTCCAAGGAGCTTGGAAAGGGAACAGGTCAGTGAGAAAGGTCCAGGCCCCCGCACTCAGCCACAGCCCGCAGGTCTCACAGCGGAGCTTCCACCTCCTGCTAGGAGCCAGCATCCTTCTATGGTCCAGCTCCTCCTAGGGAGGACCCTGCCCCTGCACCACTCGCTGTCCAGAGTAGGGGCCCTCTCTGCCCTCAATGAGCATTTGTCAGCTCAGGAATGGACTTGGGACAAGAAAGACCGAGGTTAGCCAGAAGCAGAAGGTGCTTCCTCACAGAGAGGGCAGATGTTGCTCTTCCTATAGGAACCTCATCAACTAGGCGCAGTGACATTTCCATAGGGCCAGAGGGACGGGGAGAAATGCAGCAGGTTGCCTTTATTTCTGTGTTGATGTTATCAAAGTGTTACATGGGCACAAGTTAAAATGAAATACCTGCTGGGTCAACCCCCTGACTTAGTGGTTAAGGGAGAAGGATCTCACATGGCCAACCTTATGATTAGAATCCCTGATGGGTGGCTCGAAAAACATGCTGGGCACAAGTGTGTACCCCAAATGCCAAAAGAATGGAGAAATAAAGGGATTGCAGTGTGACCACATCTTGTTGGGTTTGCCCTCTCTCTCTTTCTCTCTCTCTCTCTCTCTTACTCTCTGATGAGCACATGTGCCCTCTGGCAATTAAAAAAAAGTCAAATACACAGGGTCTTCAAAAAGTCAGTGGAAGTAGTGTATTATTAAAAATGCATGGAGGCTAGCAGATGGTGTAGTGGTTAAGGTGCTGGACTCCCGCATGGCCAACCACAGTTCGATTCCCGGACCTGGCAGCTGGCTTTCTCACTTTCCCTCTCTCTCTTGCTATCTCTCTCTCTGGTGAGTGCACATATCCTATAGCAAATTTTTAAATAATAATAAAATTAAGTAATTCTTGAAAGAAAAAACTACACATGAATTTTTAGATATTTTGCACCCAAACTTGTACTTCAATTTCATCCACCAACCTCTTGAAGTCCCCTCATAATACTGAAGAGCTGATAATGAAAACTCGGCAGTCTCTTCCCTCACTCCGCCTTTACCTTTGGTAACTGCTTCTCTGGCATGAACTCCATATTCCCATGTGATGCTTTTTTTTCTTTATTTATGACAGAGCACGTGTGCACATGCATACGACAGAGATGAGCATCCCGCACGGGGTCTGATCACACACCGATCACCTTGCTCCAGCCCTCCAGCCCAGGATCCCGAGTACTCTCACATGTGCCTGGCATGTTTTAAGCTGACCAGGACAGGGATTTGAACCACAGTGGCTATGCAAGATCCAGTGTCTCTCAAGCAGTACATTACCACTGCGCCACAGAAGCAGCTCTGTGTTGTGAGGAATGAATGGTGCCCCCAGGGAATGTTCTGGAGTCAGAGGCTAGAGCCACAGGGAAGGTTTTCTGGAGGGCACCAGGCCTGAACTGGGCTTTGAAGTCTGATCAGAATGTATAGGCAGACAAACCAAAACAAATAAACAAACATAAATTTGGTACAGCCATCAAAATGAATTTTCCCAATAAATTTAAATCTCGTAAGAAAGTGATCAGGGTATGATGGTCAATGAAAAAAGAAGGCAAGATAAAACTATGCATACTATATAAGCTCATTTACATATCTGTATAGACATAGGAAAAAAAGAGAATTATACCAAACTATTAACAGTACTAGAATTAAGGATGATTTTGTCTTTAAATTTTTCTATATTTTGAATTTTTCCATACTAGTCTAAATTACTTTTATAATAGAAATGAAACTTTGTTTTGTTTTAATTTGCTAGAGGGCTTGCTGGAGAGAGACAGAGAAAGAGGGAAAGTGAGACAATATCCCCAGGGGGATGGTCACATCGTGATCCCTTCTCCTCTGGTTCCCCCTCATTTCAGGATTTGGGGCACACATACACACACACCTGGCATGTTTTTCAAGACACCAGGTTTAGGACCCAAACCATGTAATATTCCAGCAACCATAACTACCATGCCACCAGCTGGCCCAATATTTTTTGGGATGAGGAGCAGGTGTGCCATAGGGTGCATGCACTCACCAGAAAGAGACGGAAAGAAAGAGAGAGAGGGGAAGTGAGAAAGCACCCTACTGGCTGGCTTCTGATAATAATTTTTTAGAAGCATTAAAAATGGGATTTGGGGACAAGTCTAGAATTCTTTTAGTAATTTTAAAAGATATTTAAAATTATGGGACCAGCAGATGGCAATGTAATGGTTACATTGCTGGATTCCCACACAGCAAACTATGGTTCGAATCCTGGACCTGGTGGCTTGGAACTCATGCCAGGTGCATGTGCATGTGTATCAAAGGTCTCAAGTGAAGAATGGAGGAGAAGTGATTGTGGCACGGCCATTCTTCCTTGGGAGTGAGTGATTTCTTGCTTTCTGTCTCTCTGTCTCTCTGGTGAGCACACATGCCCTACAGCAAAAAATCTGTCTCCAAAAAAAGAAAGATATTTAAAATTATAACTATGAGACCAGCAGATGGTGTGGATATTAAGGCGCTGGATCTCACATGGCTGACTGCGTGATTCCAGTCCTGGCTCTGGCAACTTGAAAATCACGTTGGGACCATGTTCATGTGTGCCCAAAATCCTGAGAGGAGAATAAAAGAGAAGGGATTATGGAGTGATCATGCACCCTGGGGAGTGATTTCTTCACTCCCTCCCCCAGTGAGTGCACATACCCTATGACAAAAATCTAAAAATAAAATAATTATGTATGTATTCTTTAAAATACATTTAAGGGACCAATAGATGGGTAATAGTTACATTGTTGGACTCACACATGGCTGACTATGGTTCAAGTCCCTGACCCAATTGCTTGAAACATGTTAGACGTGTGCATGTGTGCCCAAGATCCCAGGAAGAGAATAAGAGAAGAAGGGATTGTGGCATGGCAATCCCTGGGGGGTGATTTTTCACTTTCTGTCTCTCTGGCAAGTGCATGCACCCTACAGCAAAAAATCTCTCTTAAAAAATACATTTAAGTATAGCAGTTTTATGTTTTAAAAAGTGGAGAGGAATGTCTGCCGCATGGGCTTATTGGCCAGAGTAAATGAAATCATCTTCGCGAAGTGCTTAACACAGTGCCTGCCTAGGGTAGGTCCTTAGGTGTTATTATGAAATAGCTATTTAGATCATCTTCACTCCCCTGCCTCCTTCCTGCCATCCTTGTTGGTTGAGAATGAGTTTGATTTTCTTTTTTTTTTTTTTTTAGGGGGGATATTTTTTGCTATAGGGTCCC
>NW_006159610.1:3550527-3565888 GCF_000334495.1 Tupaia belangeri chinensis | reverse complement strand
CTCCATTCTCCTCTTGGGACTTTGGACACACACACACACACACACATGCCCAACGAGAGTTTAAGCCACCAGGTCTGGGACTAGAACCATGGTGGACAATGTGGGAGTCCACAGACATAATCTTTACGCCATCTGGTGATCCGGGTTGAGAATGAGTTCTATTGAGCCCATTCTCCCAAGGGCCTCTGGGTCCAGGGAGGGCGGCTGACCTAGGTTGGCCTCCTTACAGGTGGCAGCTGAATACTTCAAGAACACCACGCTGCTGCTCGTGGGGGTCATCTGCGTGGCTGCGGCCGTGGAGAAGTGGAACCTGCACAAGCGCATCGCTCTGCGCATGGTCCTCATGGCCGGAGCCAAGCCGGGCATGTAAGTCACACGTGGGGTGCGGGCAGTCGTGCATCCCTCCAGCTCCCAGTGTCACAGGAGGACGCGGGCTCCAGCCCGTTTTCCACTAATGGGGTAGAAAACATCAGGGCTATAGGACTGCCACCTCCCTGTCCAGTGAGAGGGCCTGTGACCACGGCATAGAGATTTGTATCTATGGCCTAGGGTCAGTGTCATCCCAATCTAAAGAATTTACCTGAAACCTAGACTGCCAGGCAGCTGGTTACAACACTTAAGAGGTTCATCATGCAAAACAAGTTGGACCAACTGAAATTATTTCCCAGCCATTTCTCTGCATTAGACAACGGGCTGGACGAGGGAGTGGGTGTCTTCTTTGACAATGACGAAGACATGGATGTTTCCTCCCAGCCACCCTGGGTGTTTGTCATCCGTTCGGATCACAGACTCAGTTAGACATGTTGCATCTGGCCACACACACCCTCAGCTGCTTCCTCCTTCCCTTCTGCTGTCAGGAGGCCAGGCAGGAGAGTCCCACCCTCAGGGAATGTGCCGGAATGTCAGGGTTGACAGTTTTAGGTTCGCCCCACTGCTGCTCTCTCTGTTCCCCTGACCTTATTTTCCCTTTGGGATGTGGTTTTTATCTTCCATTGTGTTGTCAGAAAAGTCATGACGCATTTCACATAGAAAAACAGAAAAAATACATCATGGCTCTTTCGACAACCCCACAGATTACAACTTTCTTGCTACACTTCATATAAATTAAGCAAGTAGAGTATAAATAATATTGTGTTCGTTTTCAAACTTCACCCATTTAGCTGAGTGGAGGTCACGCTTCAAAGCATGTCCCTGTCTCCCAGATGGTCAAGTGGGCCTGCTAACAGCAGCTCAATGCATCCACCTTGCCCAGTAATGGTCTTGTGCCCACACTCAACCTAGGCACACAATGGCAGCTCCTCATAGCATGTTGGAGCTCTAGGCCCTTTCAGACCTGTCTCCTGTCTTCTAGAACTTTTCTCCATGTGCGTTTTCATGCTTCCCTATTACCTCTTCCCCCAGCAAGTCTCCATTCCCCGTGGTGCTGCCTGTGCTAAGCAGGGCCGGAAAGCTCATGTCGCTGTCAGCCTAGACAAAAACCATCAGGACTGGGCCCCACCTGGACAACCCACGTGATAAATATACTGTCCCCACATTGCGCAGTCAGTGAATCCACCTAATACAATAAGCATGGTACTCTTTACGTTGGCTTTTCTTACAGAAACTAGAACCGGGTCTGCATAGGCACAGGTTGCACGTTTTCAGGCGGAGAGAAAGAACTTCTGGGTTATCTTAGTGTTTTCCTCCAAGCGATGAGACTGCCAGATACCAACTGGCAAAGTGCATGCCAACATGCTGTAGGACTGCAGTTCCAGCATGCTGGCAGGAACGAGCAATGGGCAGAACCGTGTGCTCCGAACATGCATCTCTTTGTGGTCCCTAATAGCTACAGTGACTGGCTGCAAAGCAGGGAATGTAACGGCACGCACAGAACTGCTGGCTGCAAGGGCAGAACAAATTCGCTTAGACCAGAAACCATGCATCATAACTGAGCTCCAACTGCTGTCTTCTCAGAGGGAGAAGAGCAAGCAGTGTGACCTCACTACCAAAGCTATTTTTTTGCTTAAGTACGGGCTTTTTCCTGGCTAAGGCCACTGGCCCATGAAGTGCAATTCATTCATTCAACAAATATTGATGTACTGCTTACTCTGCCAAGTACCGGGGGTGCAGAGCTGAATGTCACCCTGTAGGATGTAAAGACCCAATTTTCTGGGTGAATGCAGCCGTGGTTCTCTAGGCCCACACCACTGGGTTGGTAAGAGGTCCCAGGAGGTGGACACGCTGTGGAAGCCCTGCTCTGCCCTGCCCTCCCCTGCCCTGCAGGCTGCTGCTCTGCTTCATGTGCTGCACAACACTGCTGTCCATGTGGCTCTCCAACACGTCCACCACCGCCATGGTGATGCCCATCGTGGAAGCCGTGCTGCAGGAGCTGGTCAGTGCTGAGGAGGAGCAGCTCATGGCGGCCAATGCCAGCTCCGAAGAGGCCGAGCCCATCAGTACAGTTTGCTAAAATCCTTCCTTTTGCTCCTCCTACCTCCTCCTCTTGCCAACCTTTTCAATTACTTCCCAACCTGGCATCTACCCCATGTCCCTGCTCTCATCTCCTTTCTCTTCCCTTTCCCCTCTGTCCCATACCAGCCCTCGTAACCTGAAGCTTCCCTTATCCTGATTCGCAGCTTGCTTCCTCCTGCATCGCCCACTGCTCCTTGCCCCCGGTGTTCAAGGGTTACTGCAAAGCCCTGGGGCCTGTGTCCACAGGCAGAGGGAAGGGATACCATCCTCCACCACATCTCCAGCCCTATCCCTGAGTCCCTGAACTAGGCTCTGACCACAGGGTCAGCTCCAGCCTCCACATCTCATTCCCTACTTTGCTTTGCTGCTATAGGCCTGGATGTCAACAACAGCCAGCCTTCTCTGGAACTCATCTTTGTCAATGAAGAGTGAGTAGGACCGTCCTTCTCCCAGAGAGCTCTCAAAGGCTGTCCTATTCCCTTCTGTTATTAATTACAGAAAATGCCTGAAACTCTATTGCAAATATAGAGCTATATTTAGTTTCCAGTTTGAAGGTAGGTCCAAGGTCCAGGGGTCACAACTGGTGGGGGTCTTACAGAGTTCTGAGACATCACACCATGAGGCAAGAATGGAGCTTCTGTGTCATCTCTGCCTCACTCCCTCTCCTTATAAACCCACCAGGAGTCAATCGCCGGGGCCCCACCCTGATGACCTTCATCCTAATCTCTTCCTAAAGGCCTCACTTTTCAATACCGTAGTCTGACTCAGTTTTTACTCTCTTAACCCCATCACAACCAAATGTCAAGACATGAATTTTGGGGGAACATATAAACCATAGCAGAGCTCATTGGAGAGGTTAGAAAAGATGGGTTCTTAACCCATAAACAGCTCTTTACATGTATGGCAAGCTCATCATCTTTCCATGTCACCCCCTCACCCTGCCCCATGTCTTCTCCTTACCTGGGAGCCACTTGCCAAAATCTTAAGGAAGATTCCTTTAACCACAGGGTAGTGCAGAGATGCAGAGGAAACAAAGACTGCACTGAATCTGCATGGATGGATGAACTGTCCATACATTTACCAAGTGGAATTTCACCTAAATCGATGTCCTTCTTGGGAAACTAATGTTTATTCTATTCATGAATTAACATATAATAGTTGTCACTGAAGGTTCTTGGAGAACCACAGAATATTTTCGATACTGAATATGGTCTTACTAAGTTTGATCATGTTAGATATGGCAAAGAACAATTAGGGGACTGGTAGAGAACTAGGGAATAGCTGGTGAGAGGGCCATGTGATGGTGGCGAGAAGCTTCATCAACCTGATTTCTTTTGGAGATTCTACTTCAAAATGTGGCCTTTAAAACATTCCATGATGAACATCCCACATTTGTCAATAATACTGACAGTTAAGTTCTCATCTTTCTCTGTCCTCAGGGCAAAGTTGGGGGGCCAGCAGGTGTGAGAGGGACACAGTACTAATGGTGTGAATGAAGGCAGTGTGCCCAGACCGCAGTCTTGTTATGACGATTAACCATGTTGCGAGGGTTAAAGTCCAGGTTTAAGTGCTGGGCACGGTACTTGTACCAACCAAGCATTCCATGTCCACTATTATTGGAGGGTTAGTGTGGTCCCAACAGGAATGGGCTAACCCTGCCCTAGGAGCAAGCAGGCTCCTGTCTCCACAGATCTTTTAGCATCTCAGAAAGGGAAGAAGACCAGGATGAAGTTGGTCTTTGTAGGCTAGTAACATTGGAGTTCAGAGAGCTTAAGTCCCTGACACCAAACCTGTGGTGTTGGGGAGAACCCCCTTCATGAAGTCTGGTCCACTGTGATTCTTCCCTGTGTCCTCTGCCTTGTTCCAGCAGGTCAACTGCAGACTTCACTTCTCTGATGCATGACAAGGTAAGACTTTGGCTTTCCTTTGCTTTGAAAGTTCCTTAGGATAACTCAGGGCCAGCAATGCCTGACAGCTTGTCCCAGAGCGTGGCAGCCTCCACAGATGAAGGGTGGACAGGCGCTTGCACAGGCTTGGCTATAAGAAGAGCTAGTTGGCAAGGGCCTTAGCAGTCCCAAACCCCAGCCCCAAATACTAGGTTTGGTCACATAAATACAGGTTAACCTCTTTTCATGATTTACAAGATTCAGCCATCCAGATTTCTAAGAGCCTCAGATACAACCTGAGGATTTTTTCCAGTGAGGATTCTATTTTAAAAATCTTATTAACAGGGACACATTTACAAGGGAAAGCAAAGTTTACCTACACACTGCTACTCAAACTCACCCCGACCCCCTAAAGCTGGCTTTACAGCTCTTGATGAGACATGTAAAACTCCAATAAAACCATGGACTTTGTTATGGTGAGATTTTATTCCATTTTCTTTGTGTTAAAAAAAAAAAATAATAGGACCGGCAGTTGGAGTGATGGTTAAGGTGCTGAACTCTCACATGGTTGAGCATGGTTTGAGTCTCAGACCTGGTGGCTTGCTTTCTCACTTTCTTTCTCTCACATGACCACATAGCATAGCAGATTATAATAATAACAATAAATAAATCAAAAATTTTAAAAATAATAATAATGGACCATCAGGTGGCATGGAAGTTAAGGCGGCTGGATCCCACATGGCCAATGATGCAGTTCAAGTCCTGGACCCAGCGACTTGAAAAACTTGCCAGGCACATGTGTATACCCAAAATCTCAAGAAGAGAATTGAGGAGAAGGGATTGCTGCATGGCCATCCCTCTGGAGGATTATTTCTCACTTTTTCTTTCTCTTTCGCTCTGGCAAGCGCATGTGCCCTATAGCAAACTTGTTTTCTCTTTGAGAGATTTTTGCTATTGGGTGCAAGCACTTTCCAGAGAAACAGAAAGACAGAGAGACAGAAAGTGAGAAATCACCCTCTCAGGGGATGGCCATGCTGCAATCCCTTCTCCTCCATTCTCCTCTCGGGATCTTGGGCATGCATGCAAAAGTGCCTGGCATGAGGTTTAAGCTGCCAGGTCTGGGACCCAAACCATAGTTGACTACATGGGAATCCAGCAATGTAACCATTACAACATCTGCTGATACCGCCCTGTAGTGATTTTTAAAAAAATAATAATAAAAAAGGCTCTTTATTAGCTAATGAAGTCTCCGAAAATCTTGCTCTCCTAAAAACACAGATCCATATTCTGCCATGTTTTAAAAGCCTCTTCAAACAGGGTGTCCGACACCAGGCTGGCAGGAAGCTGTGACAGCAGAGGCAGCCTACCTGAGTGCACTCCAGGACACATTCACTTGGCTCTAGGTCTCTGATTCCCACGGTGCCAGTGTGGGGTGGCCCCGGAATGATTTCATGGTATTTCTCAAGGCACCTGGTTCTCTGCATCTTCCTAATAGTGTGATGGCCTTTGTCCCAGCAGAACATGAATGGAATGCCCACGATCACCACCCCCATCAAAACAGCAAACCAACACCAGGGCAAGAAGCAACACCTGCCCCAGGTAAAGCCATGGCCACTCTGACCCTGTTCCCTCCACAAATGCCTGAGCCTTGAAGTTGTGAGGGTGTCAGGCAAGCGAGCTGTGAGCAAGCACTTTTTTTCCCCTAGTTTTTGCTATAGGGTGCATTCACTCACTAGAGAGACAGAAAGAGAGAGAAATTACTCCCCAGGGGGAATGGCTCTGGTGCAATTTCTTCTCTTCTATTCTCCTCTTGGGATTTTGGGCATGCATACACACACCACACATGCCCAGCATGATTTTCAAGCCTCCTGGATCCAGGACTTGAACCATGCAGCTGGCCATGTGGGATCCAGCGCCTTAACCTCCATGCCATCTGTTGGTTCAAAGCAGTCACTTTTTTCTTTTAAGAGGTTTTTGCTATAGGGTATGTGCACTTGCCAGAAAGAGAGATGGAGACATGAGTGGGAAAGAAAGAAACCTGCCCCCAGGGGAATGGCCATGCTGCAATTCCTTCTCCTCCATTCTCCTGGGATCTTGGGCACGCAAACATATGCATGATTTTCAAGCCACCAGGTCTGACACTCAAACCATTGGTCAGGCAGTGGCTTCCAGCAACATAATCACTATGCCATCAGCCAGTGGCTTCCAGCAACATAATCACTATGCCATATGCTACCCCCGGGACCAGGCACTGTTTAACCATGTTTCTGGCCTGTATGTATCATGGAAGAAAAACACCTAGCTCACTTGACTTTGACAAGATTTCCCACCACCTGAGCTCCGTTCCGTCAACTATAAAAACAGAGGTTGGCCTAGATCGGAGGTGCTCACATTATTCTTCAAAAAGTGCTTCCGGGACACTGCAGATGTTTTGAGTATCCTGAAATTGTAAATCTACTATTTTTCTGTATGAATAAGAATAATTCTGTTATTATCCCACTGAAATAAAACACAGAGGTCAAATGCATCTTAGGACTGATATAAAATCAAAGCTGTCACTATGCTTTGAAATGTCTGCATTCATCAAAACAGTCTCAACATCCATCATCATTATCATAAATAACCAGCACCATTTATTAAATGCTTATTTTGTACCAAGCACTGTGCTAAGTGGTTCTCTCTAGTCTTGGGTCAATGAGGTGGCAAGTTCAAATTCTATATTTGCAAATGAGGCAGAGAAATGAAATCATGCACCCTACGCCAGAGGGTGAATGAAGGGAGCATCCTGATTCAAATCCAAGTCTCTCTGACCACACACAACGGACTCCCTAGTATTCTTTCAGTTACAGAATAGATGACAATTAAATGTTCCGTTTGTTTTATATTTTGAGGTTCAATGTAAAATTTTATTGAAAGAAAGGATCAAGGAAAACCACTGGCCCCAGAGTATATGTGAGTTCTTTTCCAGCTCCGAACATGGATCTTTCAGAGAAGTTTGGAAAGGTTCCACCTTACTTTGGCCCTCCGGGCAGATGGGACTTTGAGAAATGTGGCATGGTGGCCTTACCCCATTGGTTTTCTTGTGACCTGACTTGTTCACCTTTATGCCACACCTCTTCTGGTCTCATAAAGAATTAAGGAGGGCAGCCAGGCCTAGAGGGGGCAGGGACACTTGCTTCTTTAGTTCATACTTGAGACAAGAAGTCAGCAAATGTCTTTGACCCTGACAAGCTGTCATCTGGACCACGCAGGGTCTAAGAGGACCTTGAAAAGACTGAGACTTATACACAAGAGGGAAGGAAAAAGTAGGTAGGAAAATCCATAGGAAATAAAGAGAAAAGAGTTAGGGAGGGAGGAGATAATAATATATTTCAGCCCTCTTCCCAATGAAAGCTAGGCTTTTTTCTGTAACCTGAGCTTTACTTTAGCTATCTCCACATCAGGACTGTCATTCTAACTCCACACAGAATAACCATCTTCTGTTCCTTATTCAAACAGAGTGGACATCAACCAGTTTTACTGGAGTCAAGTGAAAACGAACCACACTATCCATGCGAATAACAACATTAATAGCAACAAGAATGACAGTAGCTTACCATTCATCGAATGCTAGGAAGTGTTCTAAATGCTTTACACACACGACTTCACTTATTCCTCATGACAATCTGAGACAAAATCTAGTTTTCCACATTTTTCAGAGGAAGAAACTGTAGCTCAGAGGCATGCCCCAGTTGGTCATTGGTAGAAATTGGGACTTGTCTTTCTGACGTTCAAGCTCAAAGCCTTTCCACTGTGCCCTGGTGCCTCCATGTCACTCAGGCTTCGTGTCAGACAGCCCAAGCCAGGCTGCAGAGACTCACTGATTTTTTCTGTGGTAGGAAAAACCATTAGTCCTGCCCACCAGTCCCAGGAACCAGGAGCTGAACCGAAAGTACAAGTCCCAGCACGACCAAATGATCTGCAAGTGCCTCTCGCTGAGCATATCTTACGCTGCGACCATCGGCGGCCTGACCACCATCATCGGGACCTCCACCAGCCTCATTTTCCTGGAGCACTTCAACAAGTAAGTAATCCACTGGGTCAACAAATACTTACTAACCGCCTGTGATGGGCCAGAAACGTGCTAGGGAGAGAACAGAAAACGAAATAAACTAGAGTAGGTTCTGTACTGAGAGGGAAAAATCAGTTCATGACAGTTAAGTGCAACAGGAAAAGCCCTGTGGGGAGAGCTCATCGCACATTCTTCTGGAGGGAGGAAGAGTCTCCCCAAAGAGACAAAGATGAAGTGAAAGCCTGACGGATGGGCCGCAGGAAATGAAAAGAAAGGAGATTTCCCAGACAAAGGAGACAGTGTATAGGAGGGCTCTGAAAATGGCAGAGGGCAAAAAGAGTCAGGGAGGTGGATGGACAGATCACAAAGGCCTTGGCGAGGCTCACGAAGGGACTTGGCTTCATTCGAAGGGTCGTGAGAAGCCCTGAAAGAATTTTACAGTAGTGAGGTGATCTTGGCATTGGTGAACAGGCCACCCCCAAAGTTCATTCTGTTTCAAAATACCTACAAATTAATTGTTAAACTGTTATTGTACTAATTTGTATATGTACACACACACACACAAAAGGGAGGTCTTCAAGAAGTTCATGGAAAATGTATATTGTGAAAAAATAATGTATAGATTTCAAAATAATTTTGCCCCAAATAAACTTATACTTTAATTTCATTTTTTGGGCTGGCCTTGTGGCCTAGTACTTAAGGAAGCCAGATATCACGTAACTGACAGTGCAGTTCAAATCTTGGCCCTAGGAGCTTGAAAAATACTTTAGGCATGTGTGGGTATACATGCCTAAATAGGATAGGGAGATGGAGAAGAGACGGTGGCATGACCATGCCCCATGGGGGGAACTTTCTTTCTCTCCCTCTGTCTCTCTTTGGTGAGTGCACACCCTCTGGCAATGTTTTTTTAAGTCCATTTTTCCACAAATTTTTTGAAGTCCCCATGTATTATTATCATTATCTCTACCCCTTAGCTCTGGCTCCCTAAAAAGCACTTGGCTGGACCAACAGGTGGCATGGTGGTCAAGGCACTGGACTCCTATATGGAGTTTGAGTTCCGCACCTGGCAACTTGAAAATTATGCCAGGCATGTGTGCGTGCGTGCCCAAAATTCTGGGAGGAGAATGGAGGAGAAGGGATTGTGGCATGGCCATTCCCCCAGGGGTGATTTCACAATTTTCCTCTCACTATCTCTCTTACTTTCTCTGATGAACACATGTGTCCTATGGCAAAAAGCTTATAAAAAATAATTTTTAAAGCATTTGGCTTATCACCCAACATACAGAAATGCTGCGTTTCTAACCACTAACCTGGTCTTTACCCTCCAGCCAGTACCCAGCCGCAGAGGTGGTGAACTTTGGCACCTGGTTCCTCTTCAGCTTCCCCATATCGCTCATCATGCTGGTGGTCAGCTGGTTCTGGATGCATTGGCTGTTCCTGGGCTGCAAGTGAGTCCCAGGGCCCTACCATCCCAGCCCATGCATGGCACACACCCCTGGTGGGAGGAGTGTTAGGAATGACACCAGGGAGCAGTATCAAGCAGTCTCAGCATGTCCCGAGGAGAATGCAGGGGACTAGAATGGAAGACAGTTGCTGTCTGTTCTTTGTACTCTACCCACCCGTGAACTCCATGCCTCATGCTCAGCTCTACAGTGAAATGTTATTAATTCCAACTTAATGTTAGAGGGCATGTCAGATTTATAAAAAGTCTAACTAGAAAACGTTAACGTGGATTCATTGCTCTCAAAGCACAAAGAGTAATCCCAACTATTCTGAGAACTATGCCTATGAAGAGAATTTGTCTTAGTTTGTATGGAATACAGTCATATCCTTCAAGGTAACTAGTTAGACATTTCTCTTACAGTTTCTCACAGTAACTTGTCTAGTAAGGCTGTTCTTCATAGCTGTTAGTCTACTCTAAATTTGATCAGTTTCAAGCACATAAATGGAAGATACCCATGATGGTTTGCTATTAGTCCATGGAACTCAACCAATTCCACTGGTCAAGGAACATTCTCTGAACTAACTGACTTTTATTTTTATTCAGAGACTGTGGTCAAAGCATGATGGTTATATACCTCTCCATCTCTGGTATTTTAACATAAAACCAACACTCACTTTTACCCCAGACAAGTCTTTCCTCTAGGATACACACCACACCACACACACACACACACACACACACACCCAAGTATATGTGAAACAAACAGACTTGTAGACACATATACTACCTCACACTGATTCTTTTACTCATGTACAGATAAGTACATGAACACAACTCTGCAGAAAACTCTGCACAAGTCCCTAAGACATAACTTCACACTGTCATGCTAGAGATGGACCCAGATAGACAGACCCAAAGACTAGGGGTGAAGGCTGATGGTATCAAGCAGTCTCAGAGCATGCCCCAAGGAGAATGCAAGGGACTAGAATGGGAGACAGGTGCTGTCTAGGTAACTTGACAGATAAAAAGTTGTATGAATCAGCCAGGTGCTGTGGCAGGAAGATTATGAGTTAGAGACCAATCTAAGTCACATAGTGAGACCCTGTTTCTAAAATCAAAAAGGAGGGACCTGCAGTTAGTGTAATGGCTATGTCGCTGGACTCCCACATAGTTGACCACGGTTCGTGTCCTAGACCCGGTGGCTTAAAACTCACGCTGGGCGCATGTGCGTGCGTGCCCAAGATCCCGAGAGGAGAATGGAGGAGAAGGGATTACAGCATGACCATCCGCCCTGGGGGGAGATTTCTCGCTTTCTGTCTCTATGTCTCTCTCTGTCTGTCTGGCGAGCGCACGTGCCCTATAGTGAAAACCTCTCCAAAATAAATAAATAAATAAATAAAATAAATAAAATCAAAAAGGAAAAAAGAGGTTGCAGGGATGGGTTGGGGACAGTGGGACAGAGTGTGTAAGAGGAGAAAAGTGATCACAGAAGCAAGTGGTTTAATACTCATTATATTTGATCTCCTCTGGGCCTCAGAGCATGTTTTCTTTATTCACTTGCTCACTCTCCCCTCTCAGTTTTAGAGAGACCTGCTCTCTGAGCAAGAAGAAGAAGACCAAAAGGGAAGAATTGTCAGAGAAGAGGATCCAAGAGGAATATGAAAAGCTGGGAGATATTAGGTAAAAAAAAAATCTGCCATTCTCCTCTCCTCTCCAGAAGAGAAAACTCAGCAGGTAAAGTGAGCACAAAAGTAGCCTTGTTCTTGACAACCCCTGATGCTGGGAGAATTTTCCACAACTAGGAATCCAGGCACTGAGAAGATGCTATTTACTGCTAACGCCCAGCTGGCCTGGATTTCAGGCGGCCACCCTTCCCTTTTGCCGTACTCAGAGTCTGAGGCATAGCCATGGTATGAGGATGGACTGTCGCGGGTAGGGATGGGGACAGCTCAGAAAGGAGACGGAAAGACAGCACAGCCTACTCTTGCAACATGCTGAATCCCCTGAGTCAGGGCTCTTCATAGTGCTCAAACAAACCACAGCAAGGGCCCAGGAGCCGCTGTACTACACTGAGAGCTAAGGCAGCTTCAAATATAGGCTGAAGACAGAGAGTCCCTGAAATCTCTAGCCACCCCTCCCTCAGCCACAGCAACCCAGCATTCCACTTTTATGGCAAGTGGCATATACAACATTGAGTAAAATATCCAGGTAGAAACTACATTTATTTATATTTTATATTTTTGCCAGAGGGCACGTGGACCCACCAGAGATAGTGACAGAGAAAGAGGGAGAGAGATAAGGAAAGTGAGAAAGCACTCCTCATGAGGGATGGTCATGCCACCACAGTCCCTTCTCCTCCACCTCTCCCTCTATTCAGGATTTTGGGCACACACACATGCACCCAGTTTCTTAAGCCACTGGACCCAGCACTCAAATCACACAGTTGGCTATGTGGGATCCAGCCACCTCAACCACACCAGTTTGACTCAGAAACAACATTTTTTAAAGGTTATAAAAGGAATACTTATTCACTATAGAGTATTTAGAAAAAAATAAAGTATAAGAGAAACATTAAAATGGGCTTGTATTCTTAACATTCCAGCATTAACAAATATATTTGGGTACTTCAAAAGTTCAAGGAAAAGTAAAACTAAAGTAAGAGCTTATCTTGGTACAAAGAAGTTTTGAAATCCATGGACAGCTTTTTCATAACACATATTTTTCATGAACTTTTTGAAGACTCATCGTATTTCTTTCCATGTTCTTCTGTGCAAAATCTTATGTATTCCTGGTAAAGTTCAGTGTATACTAAACATAGGTTTATATTTTGCCTATTTTTACTTGGCATTATATTGTCATTATTTTCCCATGTTATTAACAGTGGAAACATGATAATTAATGGATGTGTTCCATTTCGACACATGGTTGTACCAAAATGTGTGCAGGGTCATGGAATATCATTGAATGTATGGGTTGTTTCCATTTTATAATGGGTAATGTTTCAAATGTATGTTTCTGGGTTTTTTCCCTAGAGAAAGGAATGACTAAGTTTATGGCTCCTTGTTGTACACTGTTTAATGACCTCAACGGCTGTACTAATTTCTACTCACACCCCCAACAGCGTCTGAGGGTACCCTGTTTACACCATTCTCCTTGAAGGCTGTATAGTACCGTGTTCTCTTTCTTTTCTCACCTAAATGTCTCCGGTAAACATGGTTTAATATCATATCCTCTGGCTTTGCTCAGTCCCCTTCCCTTTTCACTGCCAGCCATTCAGTAGCTAAGATGAACTATGTTTTATGTCTCAGGGACTGGACCTATGAATACATGAGCTTCCAGAACCAAAGTGAAAAAGTCAGAAGAAATGTTCTAGTCCTGCAGTAGCTCTTGCTTTTTCTTTTTTTCTTTTAAAATTTGCCAGGAGGGCGTGTGTGCTTGCTGGAGAGAGACATAAAGATGGAGAGAGACAGAGAGAGAGAGAGGGAAAGTGAGAAAGCGCCTCCCACAAGGAATGGTCACACTGAGGAACAGTCACACAGCCCTTTTCCTTCATCTCTCCCTCATTTGGGGATTTTGGGCACACGCAGACATGCACCTGGCATGTTTCTCAAGCTGCTGGGCCTGGGACTTGAACCACATGGTCAGTCGGGTAGGATCCAGCCACCTTAACCACCAGACCATAGGCTGGCCCTGGAGTGGGTCTTTCTGTTTTATTCATAGCTACCCTGAAATGGTGACTGGATTTTTCTTCATCCTGATGACCGTGCTATGGTTTACCCGGGAGCCTGGCTTTGTCCCTGGCTGGGATTCTTTCTTTGAAAAGTAAGTCATATCATTTCCTCCTTAAGTAGAGCCTCCTCACCCAAATTGTACACAGTAACTGTAGATGTCCCCGTAGACTCTTAGTGAAAGACAGGAAGCCGGGAGGCATTGTTCCCTGAGAAATCTGCTCTTTTTAGGGGAGCTCAGTATGCAGTCAAGAAGAAAAGCTAGTCTGGGTTGGGACCAAGTGCAGCCACTTCCCAGCTGTGTGACCTTAGTTGGAACCTCAGTTATCTTATAGGTTACTATGAGAGTGAAAGGAGAAAACCATAAAGTAAAACATGTACTGTAAAAGAGCGGCCAGGAGCACCTGAGGCCTGGGAGAGGTACACATAGGTTCCTCTACCACCCGCATATTCCCTGAGGGCCAGGGCCACAGGCAAAGCCACAAGCTCTCCCTACACCAACTTCTCATTTGGAAAGGGACACACCTGGTGGTGTGGCCCTCATGGGAAACAATCTTATCTTTTCCTACCCTCCTTTATCTAACTACTTCTGATCACCTCTTTAGGGACTACCCCCAAGTAATGGGTCCATAAATTCACATTAAGACATCCACCCTAGCCAGGTGGTGCCTCAAGACATTAACCATGGCCCATTAAATCCACTGTGGGATAGCATACCAGCAGCTGGCAAAAAGGAATGAGGCTGCTGTCACCTCTAGACTAGGTCTATAAAGAGGCGCGCGATCAGGCAGGCTGTCCTGAGGTCCCATATGTCAGTCCAAAGATTCTCCACACTCCTCCTCCTCCAGTCAAATTTCTCTCTTTGCTAGGAAAGGCTACCGCACTGATGCCACAGTCTCTGTCTTCCTCGGCTTCCTCCTCTTCCTCATTCCAGCAAAGAAGCCCTGCTTTGGGAAAAAGAGTGATGGTGAGAGAACGTTTTGGAGAAGAAGTGGGGGCTGGCACAAGGCAAAGAATACCCAAGTCGGAACTTGCCTAAAGAGCCTGACCAAGGCCTTTCAGATAGATTACCTTCCCCCCAAATAGCAGGGCAGTCTCCTAAATCATGCAGTTCATCAGTCAAGTCCCCATCTCCACAAATTATGCCCATCGAGATTTATCTGGTTCCACATCTCTTTCTCCTCATAATCCAGGGGGCAACCAGGAACCCTGTCTGAGGACAGAGCCCATCATCACTTGGAAGGACTTCCAGAAGACCATGCCCTGGGAGATCGTCATTCTGGTGGGAGGAGGCTATGCTCTGGCTTCTGGTAGCAAGGTAACCCTGGAATTTCTTTGTTCTGGGTCAAATATTTTTATAGCCACTTTACCTAACAAGTCATCAGGACCTTGGGAGTGAAATGCCAAAGGAGCTAAGGGGTACATGTTCACTGGATCACTGGTGGATGTCCTCTCCTGCTCTGAGCTGCACAGTTAGCACTGCTGGAGACAGAACTACAGATGAGCAGTGCCACAGTCAGGACACATGGACAGTCACACCTCCCTTACAGGGCCCATGCTGCCACAGCAAGAGGTTGATTCCATTATGCAGCCATCTCCTTCTGGATTCTGACAGTGGTACACAGTGATTCACAGTGAATTGATACACAGGCAGTTGTCCCTCAATTAGTCCATGTGCATGAGTCCCTTTGGAAAATCTACATTAAAATTTATATAAATGTTTCTTGACTTCCTGATTGGGAAGATTTGGGATGAGATCTTTGAGGTGGGGCGGGGGGGGGGGGGAAGGGGGGAATTTCCT
>NW_006159610.1:3529624-3550386 GCF_000334495.1 Tupaia belangeri chinensis | reverse complement strand
GGGGGGGGGGGGGGGGGGGGAAGAGCTGAATTTCCTAAAGTGTTATTACTCCCTGACATAGAAAACAGTAACAAGAATATAACAGGTAAGGCTCTTTCCCCCTCCACCTTGTCTATATGCATTAACTCATTCCAGGTTCACTTCTGCTTGCCCATTCGCTGTGGGGCTGAATGTTCTCTGCATCATTAATTAGGTCATGGAATCCTACACTTGGAAGGAACCTTGGAGGACCCTGAGTCCCAGCTCTACCCAGTGTTAGATTTCCCTCCATTGTACCTCTAATTGGATACCTCCAGTTATAGGACAATCCTTTTCACCCAGATCTTCTGTGTATTGTCCTCTGTTAGTTCTGACTCTAGAACCTACTCTCTAGAACCTTAAGTAATATTAAAATAATAAAGACAGTTGTTCTAACTTCTTTTTCTAGAACTCTAGAACCTTCTCCTAGATAATACTTATTAAAATAATAAAGATAGTTATTATATCTTTTTTCACAAATAAAACTCCAGAGCTCCTTTAATAATTCCTCAAAGTAATGATCCCTTACCATCCTCATCTCTTTCCTCAGGACTCAATACAGGCCCTAGGCCTTATGCAAATATGGTATGGGGCAGTCTACTTACTGCAAAGTAGAGTGGTATCCAAGCCCCTCTGTCACTTTTCATTTAAGTACCTCCTGGAATTTTTATGGAAGCCTTTATAAAGCTCCTTTGGTACTCATGACAACATTTATATTGAACTTGCAGTCAACTAAAATCCTTCACTCTTAGTCATTATTAGACCTTAATTCTTTCAACTCATCATACATACATATTGTAACTACTTCTATGTCAAAGTTCAGGATATTATATTTGTCTTTGAGTTTTAATTGGTAGTCTTGGCCCCTGAGTCTAGCCTGGAAAGACTTTTTTAATCAAAATTGTGCATGTATTACAAATAGTATAATTGATATTTCTCTAAAAATATCAGTAGACTGAGATGGCCCAATACTGCAGTAGTTAAACACCATGTGGAAGGAGCCAGATCCACATGGCCAACCAGGATTCAAATCCTAGTCCTGGCAGCTTGAAAAACATACCAGGCATGTATACACATGTCCAAATCCCAATAGGAAGAAGGAACGGATGAAACAGGATTGCAGCATGACCAGGCCCCATTAAGGGACACTTTGACTTTCTTTCTCTCTCTGGTGCACACACATGCCCTCTGGCATTGGGGGGGGGGACCACTGATTCTACTAATTTTAATATTAATAATAATTCAGTTATAGTATATGTAAGTTTGAAGTAATTCCAGATTCTTGACATTAGTAAGGAGAATTCAATGTGAAATGTTTTCATAACAAGGGTTTAAAATATTAATACTTAATTGTTTTTTCTAACTTTGAAGTTTAATTTATCAGTTTATTTCAAATTATATATATAAAATACATAATTCTACTGGAAAATAACTGTTTAAATTATTTCACTTTACTTACGAGTAGTATTTGAAAAACATGGTCAGTAAAATTTCATGTCTTTATAAAATGTAATATTCCACTCAACTTACTGCTCTCCTTCCACTGCCTTTGTCCACTAATCAAGGTTAATGTGTTACAAGAGGGAACAATTACAGAGTTCCTGTAGGCCTCAAGACTCTGTATGAACCATGGGTTTGTAGCTCTCAGATAGGTGAGGGAAGAAAGAGAGGTTTTTCAAGGTGAAATAGCTGTAACAGAGAGAATTCTGAAGGCCTTTGGTCATCAGTTGTCTAAGTGCTTGCCATGAGGTGGCCAGGGTACTATAGAGATCAAATAAGCTTTAGATAAATTTGGAAAAACGCTGCCTGCTGACAGTATAGTAGGCTGTCTATAATAGTAAAACATGAGTGGCAGAATTTATAGCTTGGGGAATCATAAAATGGCTCACCTTGCTTTCTGCCCTTATTCTCTATTGCATTTGTAGTCTCTAGGGTACCACTGGAAAAGTAAGAACATGTCAACCATAGAAGTGGGGGAAAGGAAGAGGGAGGAAAGGAAGGAGAATGTACATGACAGCCTGAGATTTTTTAGTACAAAAACCCTCAACATGCCCTTCATTTTTTAGGACAGAGAAGTCCCTGCCATTGACAGGTGAACATCTTCCAAATAGATTAATTATTCTATGTGGAATAACCATGTGTCTAAGCAGATATATATAAATGTTGCTAATAGAAAGGCTCAGGATGGGCCATATGCCTTTGTATCCCATGTCTCCAGCAGCTGCTACTGGAAGGTAACAGATCCAGATGTCAGTTACAGTAAGATGTGAATCTAAATCAGGTTGAGGCTGGATGACTATGCTGCAGGCTAAAGAGGAGGCATCTTCCCCACCTCCTCGATGGGGTTTTTAATCCCTCTGCTTTTATTACTCACTTAAAACTCTCAGGGTTCAGCCCTGCCCACTCACTCCATACCCGCACCCCTAAAGAAAGGTTACTATCCAAAGATATTGATAATTTTTCCCTTTTTTAGGTAATAAGAGAAATGGATTTCAAAAGCAGAATAAAGGATTACACTTGGTGCTCTTGTAAAGGGCATTCTGAGTCAGCATATAGAGGCTGAAGAAAGGGTAATGAAATTGAAGTTGAGAGGCTGAAGTTGAGGGGTGAAGCTCTCTAAACCCTGCCAAGGCAAAGTCCTACGAGAGAACACTGCAATGAAGGTAGGGGGCTCTCTGAGCCCCATGATGATGACTGACCAGGAACCCCAAAGACTTAATGTTGTACGATCATAAAAAATAAATTTCTGGGCTACAAAAATGGTCTAATCATAAAAATCAAGAATACCTCTGGTTCCAGTCAGACTGAGGACAGATTAGATGACCCCCTGTGGTCTAGGCCTCCAACATCCTTGATCCTCTAAGCCTGATCATTCTGTTTGGAAAGTGCTTTTCTTCTTCTCTTCATACTGTAACAACTCTTCCTGCAGAGCTCTGGCCTCTCTACATGGATTGGGAACCAGATGTTGTCCCTGAGCAGCCTCCCTCCATGGGCTGTCACCCTGCTGGCATGCATCCTGGTGTCCATTGTCACAGAGTTTGTGAGCAACCCTGCCACCATCACCATCTTCCAGCCCATCTTGTGCAGCCTGGTGAGTAAAGCAGGCTCCTAAATGTCCAGATGGGCTGCCTCGAGGGCCTGCTACCTCAGGCCTAGCTCCAGGGAGCAGCTTCATGGCTGTACCCTCTCCTCTGGTTACTGCCCACAGGCTTCAATGACTGGTGTTCAAACCATAATCTGGAAAACTTTTTCCAGATAGTAGTTGATAAACAAAAAGATAAATTAATAAATTATAGCAGGACCAGCAGATGGCCTAATGGCTACATCACTGGACTTCCACATAGTCAACTGCAGTTTAAGTCCCAGACCTAGTGGCTTAAAACTCACACTGGGCATGTGTGTGTGTGTGTACAAAATCCTGAGGGGAGAATAAAGAGGGATTGCAGCATGACCATCCGCCCTAGGGTGGTGATTTCTTGCTTTCTCTCTGTCTCTGTCTCTCTGATGAGCACACGTACCTACAGCAAAAGTCTCTCTAAGAAAGAAAGAAAGAAAGAAAGAAAGAAAGAAAGAAAGAAAGAAAGAAAGAAAGAAAGAGAGAGAGAAATCTTAGCAAGAATTCTAGAAACCCTTTTCCAAAAGAGTGGAATTAGCTTAGAGGCATCCCTGAATGGCCACAAGAGAATGGACAAAATAACCCTAAAACTCTATAATTCCAATTCCCCACAATCATCAACTTTCATCTTCTGAGATAAAACCTAAGAGCGGGGTCAGAGAGGTAAACCACAGAGAATGTAGGCAAAACACACACAACTGCAAAGACCAAGACCAGAGCACTAACAATCACCCCCTCCGTCCAGTGTACTGTCTGCCAGGAGATCTGAGAGTTGGGAGCAAGATCAACCTCACTCCACAGACTCAAGACCAATTTGCTATAAAAGGAATAGGGGAGGGGAACCACTGCCAGATCTTGGCCAGCTAAGCAGACTGAAAGGTAACACCCCTGACTGAGTGCTCCATCTGTCTCAGTCTGGGAGGAGGAACCTAGGAAATGCGGGCTCACCTTCTGTCCCAGTGAAACAGTCTCTTCCTGTTCTAACTCCAAATTCTCCCCTGCCAAGTCTCTGGTCATCACTAAAATGTCCAACTCTCACTGCCATCATCTTGGCTGCGTGAGAAAAGGATGTAGATAAACCCTAACAGCATTGAGAGTAAGACCATGGTTTCAAATCCCATATAAAGTAGTTATCTCCCCTAGAAGAAAAACCTAAGAATGAGGGATCCCTGTTCCAATCAAACCAATTTATTTGAGCTACCCCCCACCCCAATAGCTTGGCAGTTATGAGAGTCTGATCCCAGATGACCTACTATAGTTTGATCCTGATCCTGGCGGCTTCAAAAACACACAGGGTGAGGGCCAGCAGGTTGCATAGTGGTTAAGGCACTGGACTCTCACATGGCCAACTGCAGTTTGAGTCCTGGACCAAGCAGCTTGAAACACAATGGGCACGTGTGCACACATGCCCAAAGTCCCAAGAGGAGAATGGAGAAGAAGGAATTGCAGCATGGTCACCCCCTTTGAGGGGTGATTTCTCACATTTTCTTTCTGTTTCTCTGGTGACCACACATGTGCTGTAGCAAAAATCTCTCAAAAAAAAGAAAACAGGGAGAACAAAAACACACAGGATGTGTATGTATGCATGTCCCAAATCCTGACGGGATGGAGAAATGGAGGAAAATGGACCGTGGCATGATCAGACCCCACTGGGGGTAGGGGTGCTCTTTCTTTCTCTTGCATGTATACATGCAATACATGCACATACCCTCTGGCAATTAAACACACACACACACACACACACAAACAGCTTTATTCATGAGATAAGGATGAATAAGCTTGAAGGATTTCTCAGCTGAAGAATAAAATTTAAGAACTACTTCCTCAGAATAGCATCAAAAGACCCAAGCATCCCTTCTAGGAAGTAACTCAGAGCAGTATTTCCCTGGGGAGTGAGTGAACAGCATCACCCTTTTAGGCTTGTCAAGAACAGATGTGCCCTGGAGGGCATGGACCTAAGGACCCCCACTAGTAGATGGTGTCGTGTTGAGGTTGGCCCTGCCCTCCAGCATGATGTCTAGCACAGGAAATGTAAGACTGACCTCAAAAGCTGATGTTTCTGTGAATTCTCTCTTCTAGTCTGAAACGCTGCACATTAACCCACTCTACACCCTGATCCCAGTCACCATGTGCATCTCATTTGCAGTGATGCTGCCTGTGGGCAATCCTCCCAACGCCATCGTCTTCAGCTACGGGCACTGCCAGATCAAAGATATGGTGAGTGCTCGCTTTCTGTCAGACCCAGGTGCCATGAGGACTGGGATAACTGGTTCCATGGCTTTATCTCAAAGTTGATTATTCTGTAACAGTTTATGTTGAAGAAAGAATGGTACTGTAGAAAGGTTGTTAGTTGGTCCATAAGCACCAAAAATAGCAATGGTGTGCTCTCTCCAACCCTTACCTGAAAAAAAGTGGAAACAGAGTAAGTGCAACTAGACACAGGATGTGACCAGTTCCAGGGGGCGGGAACTTGCATGAGTTTTGCCTGTTTCTTCACTGGACCAGAAGAATATTCATTCAAAGCTGCTAGATGGGGCCAGCGATGGCATAGTGGTTGTGTCGCTGGACTCCCACATGGTCAACTGCAGTTCGAGTCCCAGACCCAGTGACTTGAAAGTCATGGCCAGGTACATGTGCATGGGTGCCCAAAATTCCAGGAAGAAAATGGAAAATGTCCATCCCCTTGTGGGGGTGGGATTTCTCACTTTCCCTCTCACTGTCTCTGTCTCTCTCCAGGGAGTATGCACACTATATGGCAAAAACCTCTTAAAATAAATAAAAATAAAGCTGCTGATTTATCCATAGATGAAATAAGAGAAACTGTATAAACCTAGGGCAGATAAAAGGTACTTTACGAGAACAGGATCATTCTGTTCAGCTTTCCCCCATGCGAGAAACTCCTGAAACAACAGCAAAATGAAGAATCCTCACTTCAATTTTTTCTTAATTTTCAGCCAGCTCACAAAAGATGGTTTTGAGGAGACATTTTGCTGCTGGGCAAATCCGCTCTCCACTCCTAACCTCCATTCACTGCTATGTTCTTAATATCCAAGGTTGATGGGGCGTTGGGGAGATGAAAATAACTAAATTACTGGGGTCTGTCTGAAATAGGGCCTGTTTCTGTTGCTGAGGGTCTGAAAATGTTTTTTTTTCCACTAGACCCCAAACTTGTTCTCAGTAGCCATATGAAATATAAAATGGGAACCAGCGATTGGCGTAATGGCTATGTCGCTGGACTCCCATGTAGTCTACCACATTTTAAGTCCTGGACCCGGTGGCTTAAACTCATGCTGGGCCATGTGTGCATGCATGCCCAGGATCCCAAGAGAATGGGGGAGAAGGGATTGCGGTGTGGCCAGCCCCCGACCCCCACCTCCCCAAAATGGAAGAGCTTTCTGGCCGGTAGCAGATTTTGCCACACACACTGCTTATCCAAATTACCTGTGATACTTGGGGAAGTCCCGGCCATCCCTCCCTGCACCTCCTCTCTTACAACAGAGTCCCCAGGCTACTCACACAGGCTCTGTTCCACTCTCCTGTCTCCCACTCCCTCCACTGTAGCCCACTTCTCAGCCCTAGCCTTCTTCACTGGAACCATACTGAGAGGAATTTCTGAACGTGCTGGATACTGAGATGTGAGCAGTCTTGGGTTCTATTCCTGCCATGGGCACTAGATACTCCATGTGATCCCTTTCAGTTCTAAAGGGCCTTAACTGAGCTCCTTCAGAACCTGCCCCTCACCTACTGGGAAACACGGGCTGTTCTTCATGCCAAAAGGCCCAGGGGTTCAGAATGATTGAGAAGCCCAGAGTTCCAGGGGCAAAGAGAGGAGACACGTTTTGTCATTTGCTTGGGATAATTTCCCAGCATCCATTTATCCCTTGTACGTTTCCCAACTTAACTACACACTGTGGTTGGTTACCCCCTGGAAGTATGCCAGCCGTCCTTACTGTACACGTTTTTACACCTGGGCCTGGCTCTGCCATCCCATCATTCCTCAAACCCCATTCAGCCCTATGTCACTGCCACAGCAGCAATGAAATGGGTCACAATCAGTGAGGTACAACTGCGTCAGAAGAAAGGAGCAAAGTTCCACTCCAGCTAGCAGGCTGTCACCTCTCCATGGAAGGACTGGCAGGCAGCTGACCTGCTTCCCCAGGTGAACCCAAAGTACGCTGCTTCTAGAGGCTCTTCTTGGGGCAGGAGGAACAGCAGCAAATGCTTCCTATAATAGAGCCCTGAACAAGTTCCCTGTGTCTATTAGCATGAAAGAGGCTCTGAGAAGTCCCTGCTTTAAAGAAATCTGTAACACATTTCCTATTGTTTAGCTGCAGAAATAACTCAGCACTCCACAGATCTGGTGTTCCAGGTAATTGACATGCCTTCTAGACCAGTGGTCCCAAACTTTTTGGCACAAAGGACTGATTTTGTGGAAGACAATTTTTTCATTGACAGAGAGAGAGGGTGGTTTTGAGATGATTCAAGCACGTTTATTGTGCACTTTATAATTATTACTTTATATGAGGTCGTTGGAAAAGTTATGATGCATTTTTGCATAGAAAAACACATCATTGGGGCTAGCAGGTGGTATGTTGGTTAAGGGCTCTGGACTTCCACATGACTGACCACGGTTCAAGTCCCAGACCTGGCAGCTTTCTACTCTCTCTCTCACTCTATCCCTCTCTAGTCAATTAAAATAAATGGATATAGTTAAATAATTCTTTAAAAAGAAAACCACATTTATGACTTTGCTGATGACCCAATATAACAAAAAAATTATGCAACTCACTATAATGCAAAATCAGTAGGAGCCATGAGTTTGTTTTCCTGCAAGTAGAATGCAAGTGCATTTGAAGCCAAACTGGAATTATGGAGGCAACAAGTGAACACTAGGATATTTTTTTTTGGCGGAGGAGGGGGAGATTTTTGCTATAGGGTACATGCAATCACTGGATAGACAGAAAGTGAGAAACCACCACCCAGGGAGAATGGCCACACCACAATGCCTTCTCCTTCATTCTCCTCTCAGGATTTTGGGCATGCACGTACACGCACCCAGCATGAGTTTCAAGCCTCCAGGTCTGCGACTCAAACCATGGTTGGCCATATGGGAGTCCAATCACATAACCATCATGCCATCTGCTGGTCCCAACACTGGGATATTTAATGTTTCAGTGTGAGAATCTAATGCCACAGCTAATCTGACAGAGGCAGAGCCCAGGTAGTAACGTGAGCAATGAGGAAGAGCTGAAAATACAGATGAAGTTTTGCTTTCGCTCACTTGCCCGCTGCTTACCTCCTGCTCTGCAGCCCACCTCCTAACAGGCCAGAAGTGGGCAACCTCTGTTCTAGGCTTCTGCTTTACAGTGTAAACAAGAAGTGGAGATGATTCTAATCACCCTCTCCCAGACACCATTCCTGCCGGCCTTTCTAGTCCTTTCAGTCTCATGCCACACTAACTCCAAGGCAATGCTGGAGCCCCTCGGGCTGTGCCTGGGACAAATTAGGGCCAAGCGGGCAGAGCCAGAGTCAGGTTGAGGCCACAGATAGCGACCTCTTGGGGAACTGTGCTGGCTGCTCGGAGTGACAAGGGTGTACTGGTTTGTGCCCTACAGGTGAAAGCTGGCCTGGGGGTCAATGTCATTGGCCTGGTGATTGTGATGGTGGCCATCAACACCTGGGGAGTGAGCCTCTTCCAGCTGGACACTTTTCCGGCCTGGGCTAAGGTCAGTAACATCACTGATCAGGCCTAACACAAGTGGACAGACTGACCCAACCAAAGGAACACCCAGGATCTGGACACAGGCAAAGAAAACCACCAGGTGCACCCAGCCCAGACCCATGCTCGAGGACACACCCCCAGAAGGTTCTGCCACCTCCCGTCTCAAGCAAAGTGCAGGAATCCAACCACCACGAACACATGCTTGGCTGTTAGTGTCTTCTCTGCCCTCCTTCCTTAGCACCACAATTCAGAAAAACCTAATTGTCCTTACTCCCGTACTAGCCTTCCCAAGGGATTCTTTTTGAAGACAGAAAGCCTGTCTTAGCTGCCCATCACAGGCTAAGCCTCAATCTGACTAGTCTCACTAGGTGTCAGGTTATTCTTAACGCCTTCTTAGGAGCTGAAGGAACCATATATCCAAACCTTCCTCCTATGCAAATAGTGAAACCAGTGACATCTCTATGGGAGGAAAACTTACCCAGAACTTGACACCTAACGTCAGCTCCTTTCTCTTGTTTCTACCTAAGTTCCTGAAGTGAACACTAGGATATTTTTTTTTGGCGGAGGAGGGGGAGATTTTTGCTATAGGGTACATGCAATCACTGGATAGACAGAAAGTGAGAAACCACCACCCAGGGAGAATGGCCACACCACAATGCCTTCTCCTTCATTCTCCTCTCAGGATTTTGGGCATGCACGTACACGCACCCAGCATGAGTTTCAAGCCTCCAGGTCTGCGACTCAAACCATGGTTGGCCATATGGGAGTCCAATCACATAACCATCATGCCATCTGCTGGTCCCAACACTGGGATATTTAATGTTTCAGTGTGAGAATCTAATGCCACAGCTAATCTGACAGAGGCAGAGCCCAGGTAGTAACGTGAGCAATGAGGAAGAGCTGAAAATACAGATGAAGTTTTGCTTTCGCTCACTTGCCCGCTGCTTACCTCCTGCTCTGCAGCCCACCTCCTAACAGGCCAGAAGTGGGCAACCTCTGTTCTAGGCTTCTGCTTTACAGTGTAAACAAGAAGTGGAGATGATTCTAATCACCCTCTCCCAGACACCATTCCTGCCGGCCTTTCTAGTCCTTTCAGTCTCATGCCACACTAACTCCAAGGCAATGCTGGAGCCCCTCGGGCTGTGCCTGGGACAAATTAGGGCCAAGCGGGCAGAGCCAGAGTCAGGTTGAGGCCACAGATAGCGACCTCTTGGGGAACTGTGCTGGCTGCTCGGAGTGACAAGGGTGTACTGGTTTGTGCCCTACAGGTGAAAGCTGGCCTGGGGGTCAATGTCATTGGCCTGGTGATTGTGATGGTGGCCATCAACACCTGGGGAGTGAGCCTCTTCCAGCTGGACACTTTTCCGGCCTGGGCTAAGGTCAGTAACATCACTGATCAGGCCTAACACAAGTGGACAGACTGACCCAACCAAAGGAACACCCAGGATCTGGACACAGGCAAAGAAAACCACCAGGTGCACCCAGCCCAGACCCATGCTCGAGGACACACCCCCAGAAGGTTCTGCCACCTCCCGTCTCAAGCAAAGTGCAGGAATCCAACCACCACGAACACATGCTTGGCTGTTAGTGTCTTCTCTGCCCTCCTTCCTTAGCACCACAATTCAGAAAAACCTAATTGTCCTTACTCCCGTACTAGCCTTCCCAAGGGATTCTTTTTGAAGACAGAAAGCCTGTCTTAGCTGCCCATCACAGGCTAAGCCTCAATCTGACTAGTCTCACTAGGTGTCAGGTTATTCTTAACGCCTTCTTAGGAGCTGAAGGAACCATATATCCAAACCTTCCTCCTATGCAAATAGTGAAACCAGTGACATCTCTATGGGAGGAAAACTTACCCAGAACTTGACACCTAACGTCAGCTCCTTTCTCTTGTTTCTACCTAAGTTCCTGCCACAAAAAGGCAAACCTTAGTAGGTGCTCTTGATGGCAATTAGTACTCTCTTATTACCACTTTGATTCCCTCTGAAGCATCTCTCAATGGCTCCCCTTTACCATGGCACCAAATTCCTGTATTTAAAAAAAAAAAGTGTTCCCCTTCAAAAAAAGGCTGGTGTTTCTCTTTGTCAAGAGAAAAGGAAGTAGACACAGTGAGCTCAGCATCTCTCTCCACTCCTCACTAACCACCAGTACCATTGCCCTTAAGTGCTGGGAAGGAGAGAAAACGTTCAGACCTGTCTTACTATGAACACAAAAACTAATGAATAATGAAGATCACAACATTACTGATATTGGACTGGCTTGCTTCGGGATTTAATAGTAGTTTGTTACTGAGAAAGTAAGTACCATAGTCCCCAAACATTCAAAAAGTCACTTCTTAAACGTCGATGAGCCCCTTTAGGGGATGTCTATGCCTCCATCTCCTGAATTCCCCAGCAACTTCTACAGTGTAGTAAGCTGTAACTGCTCAATAAATGTCTCCCATGATAAAAAACACTCTGGAAATCAAGACTTCCTTCTTCTTCCATTTTCTCTATGACAGATGTCCTTGTGATGTGGCTGAATACAGCTCTCAACCTTTCCACTTTGTTAACTTTACATTCTGATTTCTACCATCTAACCAGAATGTGCATGGCCAGGTTAAACTGGAAATATAACTACTACTGCCCTGTCAATTAGCTAAAGTCAAAATATTTGGCCCGTATCACAGTGAAGATGTCATGAGCTCAAGTGAAATTATCAGTATTAGGGACACTATAGCTGGTCTGAGCAAGCATATCTATGGTCATTTTGGTTTACAATGTTCAAGAGTTACATCACAGGGGAGCCAAATCACAGTATTTCTGACCCATAAGAGAACTCAGACCTTAGCTTCTAAGTCAGACAACAAGACAAACGTACATGATAGTAAGATTCTGGGAGTAAGGCCAGCCCCATGGCCTAGTGGTAAAGAGAGGCAGATTCCACATGGTCAAACGTGTGGTTTGAATCCTGGCCCTGGAGGTTTGAAAACCACACCAGGCACGTGTGTGCATGCCCCCAAATCCCAGCAAGATGGAGAAGGGACTGCAGTGTGACCATGCCACGGGGGTGGGGGAGGGCAATGCTCTCTCTCTCTCTCTCTCTCTCTCTCCATCCCAGACTTAAAACTAAATTTTAAAAAAAGATTTCAGGAGTATAAGGAGAAAAAAAAAAAAAAAAGACTGACTCAGAATGAAGTGCCCTAAGAATCACTGGCCGCTGTCCAGCTATTTGAGAACCTGACTCACTCAAGAGAGAGCAGCGCCAACTCCTCACAGCAACTGCTGCCAGGTGCTCCAAGTACCTAATGCATCCAACTGGCCAGTTTACAAATCAAGTCTGTTTCAATCTGGTCTATCGACTGCTCTCCAGAACAGCACTGTTCTTTCCCCAAACCAGAGATACGGGCCAAACAAGACTGCCCATTCCAGTGACAGGAAATGGCAGATATGATTAACAACTCTTTGTCATCTACTATAATTCCTCTGTTGGATAACTTCTAGCCCTCTATTACTCTAATCAAGGCTGCCTTTGAAATTCCTTTAAGACACCCAGAAAGTATATGGTATATAATCTTTTATGTTAGCACTTACGTATCACAAAGACTCATGTACCATCTTTTATTATATTTAGTTTTTGCTGTAGGGTGAATGCACTCACCAGAGACAGAAAGAGAGAAATTACCCCCTAGGGGAGGATGGCCATGCCATAATCCCTTCTCTTCCATTCTCTCTGGATCCTGGATACACACATGCCTACAGTGATTTTCACCAGCCAGGTCCAGCATTCAAACCACGCAGTAGGCCATGAGGGATCCAGTACCCTAATTTCCACCTCCTGGCCCCATCTTATGTGCCACCATTTTTTTTTTAATTAATTAATTTATTTTTCATTTGACCAGAGGAACAGAGCAAGAGAGAGAGAGAGAAAGTAAGAAAACAAGTCACCAGGTCCAGGACTTGAACTGCAGTCAGCCATTTGGGAGTCCAGTGCCCTCAACCATCACACCACCTGTTGGTGCCTTATGTGCCATCTTTTAACAAATAAAAATAGCAGGCCAGCCTGTGGCATGGTGCTTAAGGTGGCTGGATCCCACACGGTCAATCTTACAGTTCCTTGAAAAACACACCAGGCAAATGGGCATGTATGCCCAAGATCCCAAAAGGAGAGAAAGATGAAAAAAGGATTTTGACATAACTGTTCCCCATGGGGGAGGTGCTTTTTCAATTCCACACACCCTCTGGCAAAAATAAATAGCTATTAATAGCTTCAGAATAGATCAACTTCTTCAGGTGAACACTACATGAGGTAGCTGGTTTCACATTTAAGGACCGTGTTTGAAAAAGTCTCTCTAAGCACTCTCAGCATAGCAGGATGCTCAACCACTTGAACACACGTAGCTCATCGTGGGACTGCCTACCTTGTGTGAACGCAGAGCACAATGCACATACTACACAGCACTTTTTTTTGGTCTGTCATGTACTATTGTACGGGTAAGATGATGCAACTGCCCTGTACCTTTCCTGAGGCCCTCCCACAGACAAAGTGCTTCGAGCAGGCCTAGAACAAAGGTTCTGCAACACCCCGCCCTGGGCACTTTCCACCAAATCTCACTGTTCTCAGTGCTCATTTCCTTTCCGGTGCCTTACAGAACACACCATACATTAGACTGTCAGTACTTGACTAATTTAAGAGATGTATAAACTGAAATTCTGAGGACCTAAGTGTTACAAACTCCCTATTAATACCAGGCAAAGTAGTTTTCCTTCACCTCCCTGTTTCTTTCCACAAGGCCAGGCCCTAATAGTACAGGGAAAAAAAGACCTCATTCATCGTGTAAGGAATGGAAACGCTACATGCAAAGCCCAAGACTGGAGGTTTCAGAAAAGCTTCATTTGCTCCAGTACAGTATATAGTGTTCTTCAAGAATAACAGAAAAGGCATTAAACATGTGGGAGACCTCTGCAGAAAAAACAAACACCAGCAAGTATCTAGGGAATGAACTGCTTAGTGGAAATGAAAACATTACACATGTGTACCGATGCTCTATGAACCACATGTGCACACAACTAGCAAAACCACACCTTATTTTCTCTATAGCCATTCAAATGGAAATTGAGTAAATGAGAAAGAGAAAATAAAATTGGTTTTTAAGTCAGTAGTGGGTCACTGCTTAATTCCATAAAACACCAAATCAGAAATCCAAAGATGTCAATTGGTAACGTCAACACATTTAATACAACTGTTTTATTTACGAGTCTTTTCTTTATTCATAAGAGTGTGTGCATACGTAGAGAAGTACCTTCTACAGTCTGGTTATGCTGCGATCCCTTTCCTTCACTTCACCAGCCCATTGGGATCTTGGGCACTATATGTGTGTCCAGCATGTTTCAGGGGAACCAGGCCAGGGATTTGAACAGTGGTTGCCATGTGGGACCCGGCTTTCCTTGAGCAGTGCATTACCTCTGCACCATAGAGCTGGCCTCCCTTTGATGATTTTAAGTAAAGCTGTTTTTTTAGGGAGGGTTAGTTCAAGGGTAAGCTTTTTAATAAGTTCAGTGTATTTATTAGGTTTCCAACATCAGTCCTGAAGTCTTGTTATTTCACATGTAAAAATAACTTGCAGTATTTTAAACTTTTTTAAAGTTGATTTCTTCCTGTGTGTGTGTGTGAGAAAAAAGACAGAGGCACCCCCAATACGATCTTAATGCCACAATCCACCCAGATTCAGCTAGTAACTGTCATGGGCACAATGTGCCCAGAGAACTCAGGGAGGTCAGACAGAGAGAGACAGTGAAAGGGAAAGTGAGAAAGCATCCCTGAGTAGGGACAGCCACAACGCAACTCCTCCTCTTCCATTCCCCTTCTGGGACCCTCAAGCGCACACACACACACACACACACACACACACACACACGCATATGTACCCACACCCCATGTGATTCTCAAGGAGCTCAGTCCAGGACTTGAACTGTGGTCAGCAATGCCCTAACCACATCACCTGTTGGACCTAGAAACAGCCTTCTAAGCTTCTAGAATTTTGAACACCCTCAAAGGTAGTAAGTGTTTATCCTTTGAGACTATATAGTTCATTCTGCTAACAGTCATTTAAGATCCAATCTTCTGAGCCAAGTGGTATGATAAAGATCAATACTGTAAATTTTATGAATAGAGTGACCAGAAAATAATGACAAATTTTGTATTGTTCACAAACTGATTCCAAAAATCACTGCAGAAATGCAAAGTATTCTGGCAAAAAGTGGCATGTTCATACTATTATCTACTATTTATTGGACAATTCACAGAGCACTATGCAACACACAACACATACGTTATATCTTAAGAAAACCCTATGAGGTAGGTATTACGTTAGCATCTTACAAATAAAGCAAGAGTTTCAGAAAGAATACGCTATGTGCGCAGTCATGCTGCTAGGGAAAAGCCAAAACGTAATTTGATTCTTATCTATCTCACACTCAAGATGAATGACTTTGACAGGCTTGGGACCTTGACAAGTATAAAACTTATCTCTATGTGTAAGAAATCTGTATTTTCAAAGAGAAGTAGAATTAATTTAGAGTCACATATAGAATCAGTTATCATCACTGTCTGAAAAAGCATGCTCTAAATAATTCTGGAGTTTGTGGATTCAGCTAAAATGTCTTTAGAAATGGCTTTATGAGTGAAGCTGCCTAGCAAGACTTCTAAAACAAAACACCTAATGAAATGGGTGTTTATCTATACTTAGTGCAAATTACACTTTTAGGACACTATTGTACAGCTATAACCCGCACAGACATGTACAATAACATTAGATTTGAGGTTCTCACTGTAGTAGCAACAGCACAAGCTAAGTCAGCAGTACAGATTAAACAAACTATGGTATATCCATTCAACAGAATCTTATGTAGCCAAAAAAAGAAATAAGGCTCCTCGTTTCTTAACTCGGACAGGATGTTCTCCATTTAAAAAAAAAAAAAAGCAAGGGGTAGCAGACCTCTAGACAGTTTGCCACATGTGTAAGAAAGAAACCCCATCCGCATGTGTTTGTGTAGGCAGAAAGAATCTGGTAGCAACTGGTAGTAATGACTGCCAGAGGAAGAAGAACTAGAAGCTGGAGAACAGGGACAGGGCGGCCCTTTACACAAAATCACTTTTGTATCTTGTCCTGTGGGAATAGTTACCTATTCAAAATTTTCTTTTAGCTAGAAAACAAAAATGACTGACTAAACGTCTGATAAATTTCAAGGGTAATTTCTGACTGCAGGGAGAAAAGAACAGCATCAATTGTGGAAAGCAGGAGAAATTCTCCTTCCTGAGATGCTGATCTTACTATATATTTAGGCCACATAGTTTATATGAGAATCATTATAAAATTATAATGTAAATACTTGTTTTTAATGTGAAAGGAATGAAATTTCTTTGACAGACAACTTCTCAGTTAGCTATCATGTAATGTCAAATGTATCTATAATCCCAAATGTAATTCTTTTTGAGAGAAGAGTCAGATTAAATATGTCATTTAGGAAAAATATATGTACTAAAAGGGACTAAATTCTGGGACAAAGACCATTATTTTGCTTATTTTAAACTCCCCAGTTCCTGATGGGATTCTTAGGATAGTTTCTCAGTTAATATATAGCAAATTGATTTATTGGTTAAATTAACAATTATGAAACTGCCTGACAAGAGTATAAAACAAATAGATAATTCACCAGAAACTGGCTTCTAGATATTAATTTTAATTACTCTGAAATGACATAATTTAGTACCAAATGTTTAACAAGCACCCATTATAACTGCTAACTGTGAAATCAGCATTACTTGTAGCTGACTGGCTATTAAAAAAAAAAAACTTCATCATTTTTTCTTTTGACAAAAAGAGTAGAAATCCCAAAGAATAAGGGAGCGATTACGAATTAAAAGTCTTATTTACTAATCTAGCACCATAATTCCAGTCTCAGAACCTCCCAAGCAGCTGGAAAGAGAATAGAAAGAGGTGAAGATGTTGAAAGTAGAAGGATAGTTCTTAACTGTGGCCCCATTTTTGCTTTGAGGCAATACAGGGTCTAGCGAAAAAGGAAATCATTGAGACTGGAGGTGAAAACAAAAGCTTTTGGTTTGAATGATAAAGAAGGCCCTCGAGAGTAGTAGATGATTCGGTGTATCCAGAAGGCAGCCCTGGAGTCGGAGTCGGCCTCATGAACTAGGGGGTTTCTTCTTGGCATCCAAGTCCTTCTTAATTTCTTCAAGCTTTTTAGCCAGGTTTGGTATCTTTAAAGAGAAAAAAGATTATTATAATTTTTATCTACCTAATCAATATTCTTTTACTAGTCTTCCTCCAAAGATGAATGGTTTTATAAATTTTTATTTTCTTTTGAAAGAGACTTGCCTCTTAACAGTATACCACAGATATTAAAAGTTGTAAGTGAAGCTTTTACTTTTAAATACCCACCCTGTCTAACCCTCAATCCAGAGCCAAGTAAAAGCTGTACATATAAATAGTAAATGTGATATAATTAATAACACTCCTGCTTAGAAAACCACATGACTCAAGTGAAGGCTCACAAAAAGAATTTCCTTTGTCACACTAAAAGCTTTACTACAAATCAAAAGTTAATACCATGTTTTCCTTGTTTGTCTTTTCTTTTTTACAAAAATTATTTAATTTTATTCACTGTCATTATTTGATTTTACTATTATTTTTTTAAAGCTGACCAGAGAGACAGAGAGAAGGAAAGTGAGAAGGCAAGCTGCCAGGTCTGGGACACGAACCACAGCCAGCCGTGTGGGAGTCCAGCTACCTTAACCACCACGCCACCTGCCAGCCCCCTTTGTTTGTCTTTTTAAAATACCTAGGCAAGATCCCCATTCATGGGCAGTTGTGCCACCTGGTTTTCAATATCCCTATCTTTTAAACAAGGTTAACAACTCCCACTTCACAAAAACTTCCCTAAATGTGTTGCACTACTTAGAGATCACTCTCCAACATTCTTAATCGCCTCTACTATTGAGTAAGGCGTGCTGAAAAGATTATCCAATTAATCTTTAAATTCTCACTTGTTACATGGTTTTCCATAGTTCTTAAACTTAGTATTCTTGGGTTGAGGAACACAACTTAGGATAGGATAGGCAGGAGACCACCTAAACTGATGGAATTTTGCCCTCTTATAGTAAAACGAAGATGCTCCTGTGATTTATTATTCAAAAAAATGTAAAACCTTTCTCCAACATTCAGGGAGTCCTTCAGACCTATGGACTTCATTTATGTTGGAAGGCACACATTACCTCAACAAAAAAAAGTCATTATAAAACAGCTACATGGAACCAAGGAGAATGTAGATATAGCCACTTACGTCATAGTTCTGAGCCAGATACATTCCCACCACGTTGCCCAAAGTAAATCCAAGCTGAAAAAAATAGAACAGGAAGGGTTACACTGTACATCAAGTCCTGTGCCGGCCCGACACCAAACCCAGCACATAGACACCATCTTCTTAAGGAGCTCAGGACAGTTACAAGACCTTGATATCCAGTCTAGGACTGTGTACAGGACTCATATTTTTCTTCTATAGTACCCTCCCCGAAGGCTTAAAAGCATACAAAACTAAGAATAATGGTGGCAATGGATAAATCTATCCTAAGTTTTCCTTATCTCCTCACAACCAAAACACATGACTATAAATTCTAGAAATCCTAGCCAGAGTTCTTATGGTAACTGTGGATTCAGATTTTCAGGTTGACCTCAAGACACACCAGGCCCACACGCGACTATCCAAGATCCTGACGTGCTAGAGAGCTGGGGAAAGGAGATTGTGGGATTCTTCTTCTGGGTCTTTCTCTTAGGTCTTGTATGTGCATACTCTATCGTAAAAAGGAGGGAGGGATAAGAAAAATGAACTAGGATTCTGGTCCTACTACCATCTAGATGTATCTTTAGGCAAGACAGTTAACCTCTATGGAGCTTTGCTGATTTGAACTTCCTGATTTAGAAAACACCACACCAACAATGTAATGTTCTAGTTCCAACATTCTAAGATTCCTAGTTCTTACCGTCTGTGTCTCAAAATAAATATGGCATAAATGAGGTAGCTTCATTTTGTTTTCTTTTTTGTTGTTGTTTTGCTACAGAGCACATGCTCTCTTTGGAGAGAGACAGAAAGAGAGAGAGAAAGTGAGAAGTCTCCCCGTGGGGCAATGGCTATACAACAATCCCCTCCTCTGTTCTCCTCTCAGGATTGTGGGCACACATGTCTGGCATATTAGCCACCAGGTCTTGACTCAAACTGTGCAGTCATCTAGGTGGGATCCAGCCACCTTTACCTCCATGTCACCTGCTGCCCCCAAAGTGGCTTCATTTTTGTAAACTTGATCAAGCATCGGGGCACATTAAAACATAAAACAAAATAAAAACCATGGGCTTCTAGACAAGTCATATATAATCCCAGTTTCAGAATAGTACCAGATCTACCAACAAGATATTACATTTACACAAGCAATAATACACCAACACATGGCGTGGTAGTTAGGGCACTGGATCCTACATGGCTCACTCTACGGTTTCAAGACTCAGATCCAGTCCCTTGGGAAAAACAAAAACAAAAACAAAACATGGTACACTCATGTCTGCATACCCAAAATCCTGAGAGGAGAACGGAGGAGAAGAGATTAAGGTTTTTCCATCCTCTATCAGGGGGTGATTTCTCACCCTACCCCACCCCACCATGTCTTTCTCTGGGGAGCGTATGCACCCTATGGCAAAAATCTTGAAAAAAGAGAGGAATAAAAAAAGAAACCACATTTAAAATAAATGGATGTACCTCAAATTGTTATTAAAGGCTCTAAATATGCTGAGGAGGTATTAAAATTTAAATTGGGGAAGGAATTGAACATGAGAACGAGATAATGGGAATGAAGATGGGATGACTGAAATAAAAGAAACAGGACTGATTAGAAAAGTAGATTTAAGGAATGAAGAAAAATGCATATGGAGAGCTGGACAGGGCTAACTAATGGACCTCAAAAATCAGGAAAAGAAGTTTAGTTCATAGGCAGTATATAAGTTCATTTTCCATGAACTTCAAAAAGTTCATGGAAAATGTGCATTATGAAAAAGCTATACATGAATTTTAAAACATTTGTACGCCAAAATAAATTCACACTTAAATTCTATTTTTCCATGAACCTTCTGAAGTCTCTTCAGAGTTGGGAGCCACTGACTAGTCTTTATCAAACAATATGATTAAAAACATTGCTTTGGAAGCATTCACCCGGTAGCTCTACTTGAAAATGGCTGAATATGTATAGATTAGAGAAAGCTCAGATGCATGTAGTGCACATGAATAGGGCATAGCAAGTAAACATGAGTGAGTTGTTTTTCTTCTTAAATAATAAAGACCAATGAACCAGAATGGAGTGTCCAGAAATAAACCTTCAAATTGATGTACAAGTGATTTCCAATAAAGATGCTAAGACATCTAATAGGGAAAGGATAGTCTCTTTCAAGAAGTGGTGCTAGGACAATTGGACAGCCACATGCAAAAGAAAAAAGTTACATCTCCAACTTCACATTATATATAAGAAAAAAAGGGGATTAAAAATTTAACTTTAAGAGCTAAGACTATAAAACTCCTAGAAGAAAACAAAGAAATAAATTTTTGTGGCCTTGGGTTAAGTCCTGCTTTCTTAGATGACACTAAAAGCATACATGAGAAAAAGAAAAAAGATAAATTGGACTTCATCAAAATTAAAAACATTTGGGGACCAGCAGATGGCGTAATGGCTACGTCGCAGGACTCCCATGTAGCCGGTCATGGTTCGAGTTCAGACTCAGTGGCTTAAACTCATGCTAGGTACATGTGGATGTGTGTTCAAGATCCCAAGAAGAGAATGGGGAAGAGATTGCGGCATGGCCGTCCCCTGGGGGGGGGG
>NW_006159610.1:3481772-3529609 GCF_000334495.1 Tupaia belangeri chinensis | reverse complement strand
GGGGGTGGGGATGATTGCTCACTTTCTGTCTCTCTCTCTCTGTCTTTCTGGCGAGTGCACACACTCTATAGCAAAAAAAAACCTCTCCAAACAAAACAAACAAACAAACAAAAAACAAATTAAAAATATTTGTATTTCGAAGAACAGCATCAAAGAATGTAAAAGACAGTTCATGGAAAGGGATAAAATATTTACAAATCAGGACCAGCAGATGGCATACCAGTAACATCACTGGACTCCCACAAGGACAAACCTGGTTTGAGTCCCAGATCCAATGGCCTGATAATCACACTGGGTAGGTGTACATGTGTGCCCAAGATCCCAGAAAGAGAATGGGGGAGAAGGGATTGCGGTGTGGCCATTCCCCCAGGGGGTGATTTCTCACTTTCCCTCTCACTGTCTCTAAGGTAAAAACTCCTTAAAAATTTTGTTTTTACAAATCATGTATCTATTATGGGACTTCTATCCACAATATATAAAAACTCTTACAACTGAATAACAAAAATAAAAAATTTGTAAATGGGCTAAGAACTTTTTTTTTTTAAGAGGTTTTTCACTATAGGGCGCGTGCGCTCGCCAGACAGACAGAGAGAGACATAGAGACAGAAAGCGAGAAATCACCCCCCAGGGGGGATGGTCACGCCACAATCCCTTCTCCTCCATTCTCCTCTCGGGATCTTGGGCACGCACGCACACGCACCCGGCGTGAGTTTTAAGCCACCGGGTCCGGGACGCGAACCACTGTCGACTACGTGGGAGTCCAGCGACATAGCCATTACGCTAACTGCTGGTTCCCAATGGGCTAAGAATTTGAAAATGTTTCTTCAAAGATGATAAACATGGCCAAAAAGCACATTAAAAGATGATCAACATCATTAGTCATTGAGGAAATGCAATCAAAACCACAATGTACCATGTCACACCCACTAAGATGGCTTTAATAAAAAAAGAAAAACCAGTGTTGATGGAAATGTGGCAAAATTGGAACTTTCAAACAATGCTAGTGGGAATGTAAAATGATGCAGCCATTCTGGAAAACAGTCTAGTAGTTCTTCAAACAGTTGAGTATAGTTACCATATGCTAATTCCACTTTAGAGTATAGAGTATATATATCCAAGAGAATTGAAAACATGTACTCGCCTAAAAAATTTGTACACAAATATCTCTAGTAAGATAACGAAACAACCCAAATATCCTTTAACTGATGAAATCACTGACAAAATGATCTAGTAATGTGATATTATTCAGCCATAAAAAGGAGTGAAGTACTGATTCATGCAGTAACATGGATGAACCCTAAAAACATTATGCTTTGTGAAAAGCAGTCAGAATAGATCACGTATGATCTTCCATTCCATGGATTCCATCAGATTCCATTTATGGGAAGTATCCAGAGTAGACAAATCTATAGAGACACAAAATAAATTGGTAGCTGGTCAGGGCTTGGGGGAAGAAGTAAATGACAAGTGAACGCTACAGGGTAAGAAGTTTCTTTTTGAGATAATGAGACATTTGATATAAAATTAGACAGTGGTGGAGGCCAGGCCCATCCTGAGATGGATACTGAACTTGAGCTCTGAAATATTGCTTCCCTTGACCAAAAGTTAAGATTTTCTGCTGAGACATTTTCCTCCAGATTCATTTCTAGGGGCTTCTTCTCACTAAGTGTCTAGATAGGTCCAAGTGAACAGGATCCAAACATCGAATACTATTAGGGTCAGAATATTCCTCTATTCCCATGGAATCAAAGAGTGAAAACAGAAGAGAGATTACAGATCACCTCCTTCTGCACGCCTCTGAATGCATGCTTAAATTCAATCTGGGATGCTCAGATTGAACTTCAAGAATTAGGAAGAGAGAACCAGCAGTTAGCGTAATGGCTATGCGGCTGGACTCCCACGTAGTCAACCGCGATTCGCGTCCCGGACCCGGTGGCTTAAAACTCACGCTGGGCACATGTGCGTGCGTGCCCACCAAGAGGAGAATGGAGGAGAAGGGACTGCGGCGTCTCACTTTCTGTCTCTATGTCTCTCTCTGTCTGTCTGGCGAGTGCACGCACCCTATAGTGAAAACCTCTCCAAAAAAAGAAAAAAGAAAGGAATTAGGAAGAAACACACAATCTATCAGATGACTAGAAATTACCGCAGGGTCACAAGAAATATGGGAAAGCAAGAAAATACATCTCCTTCTAGGGAAAAGAATAATTCCTCTTTATCCTCAGATAGTATAATGAAACTCATGGAAATGTCTGATAAAGAATTTAGAATATTCATAGTGACAAAGCTAACAGAGATGGAAGAGAAGAGAAACAATAAACTGCAGAAGAGGCAGGAGAAAGGAGCTGACGAGTTCCAGGAGATGAGGAAATTCTTGCAAGATCTAAAAGAGGAAATATACACTATAAAAAAGAATCAAATGGACCTGTTAGAGATGAAAGCTATAATACAGGAAGTCAAAATCTCCCTTGAAAGTATTAAAAACAGATTAGATCACACAAAAAAATTGAATCTCAGATGTAGAAGATAGAATCGCTGGCCTAGAAAAATCCACCTCGAAGACTGAGAAAATTGCCCAAAAAATGAGAATAATGTATGAGAAATACTAGATACCATCAAACATCCAAACATCCAGATAATTGGTATCCCAGAAGGCAGAGACTCATAAGGGCATTGATAATCATGAAATCCTGCAAGAAAACTTCAAACCTAGAGAGGCATTCAAAGATCCAGACCCAAAAGATACAAAGGACCCCAAATAGAATCAACCCCAGAAGATCTTCTCCAAGACATATATATCATAGCCAGATTGACCAAAACCACAAACACAAGATACTAAGATCGACAAGAGTGAAATGTCAAGTTACCTACAAAGGATATCCCATCAGGCTAACAGGGACCACTCAACAGAAACAATGTGAGAGAGGAAAGAATGGGAAAATATATTCAAAGTGTTAAGGGAAAAGCAATTTCAACCAAGAATACTGTACCCAACAAGATTATCCTTCATATGCAAAGAAAAGTCTAGAATATTCTCAGATAAACAAAATCTGAAAGAATTTACCAACACCAGACCAGATCTAGAAGTTCTCAAGGGAGTGCTATACTAGGAAAATTAAATACAGACACATAGAAATAAGAGTTCACAACTAGGAAATGGCCAACTTAATCATAGGGACAAGTCTGGAGTTGAACAGGGACAAGTCTGGAGTTGAATATTATATACCAGAATTTAATCGGGAAGATCGAACCACAAGAGAAGATAAAGTACATGAGACTGAACTGGTGAAATAGTATTTTATGACTTTTGAATAAAACATTGCTGATTTTCTTCTAGGCTTTGTTTTCCAGTTTTAAGGATTTTTGTCCTGTTTTGAGCTGCTGAAAGGTTCATGTACCTACTACTTGAACAGAATACTAACCTGTTTCCTGGCTTTAAGTTTTAGGCAAAGTTCCTTAGTATTTTGTTGATAAATCTGCTTCTCTTGAAATAAAAAAAAAAATACATTTTAAAAAATTAGACAGTGGTGAGAGCTGTACATCCTGTTAACATATTAAAAACCACTAGGAACCAACAGTTAGCGTAATGGCTATGTCGCTGGACTCCCATGTAGTTGACCGCGATTCGCATCCCGGACCCGGTGGCTTAAAACCCACGCCGGGCGCATGTGCGTGGCGTGCCCAAGATCCTGAGAGGAGAATGGAGAAGGGATTGTGGCGTGACCATCCCCCCTGGGGGGTGATTTCTCGCTTTCTGTCTCTATGTCTCTCTCTGGCGAGCGCACGTGCCCTATAGCGAAAATCTGTCAGAAAAAAAAAAAAAAACACAAAACACTGAACCATGGGCCAACAGGTGGTGTGGTTAAGGGTGCTGGACTCTCACATGGCTGACCACGGTTAGGCCCACACTGGTGGTTTGCTTTCTCATTTTCTTATTCTCTTTCTCTGTCTCTCTCTCTCTCTATGCCCCTTTCTGGTTGGATTAAAATAAATAAAGATAAATAAAATAAGTCCTTAAAAACAAAAAACAACACAACAACAACAAAAAAACACTGAACCATACACTTTAAATGGGTGAACTGTATGGTATGTAATTTTTTTTGGGGGGGAGGGGGCAGAGATTCTTGCTATAGGGTGCGTGTGCTCACCAGAAAGACAAGAGAGAGACAGAGAGACAGAAAGTGAGATATCACCCCAAAGGGGGGATGGCCATGCTGCAATCCCTTCTCCTCCATTCTCCTCTTAGGATCTTAGGCACGCACTCTCACGCACCCAGCGTGAGTTTAAGCCACCAGGTATGGGACTCGAACTATGGCCGACTACATGGGAGTCCAGCGACATAGCCATTATACCACCTGCTGGTCCCATGGTATGTAAATTTTATCTATTATAGAAGCTATTAAAAAATAAAGATTTGGTAAAATAGTGTCGCCTATACAAGATAAAACTGAGGAAGTCGAAAACAACCTACAACTTCCAGATTGGTCACATGTTTAAAAAGAATAGAAATGGGGATTCCGGGGTGGCATGATTGTTAAGGGTGCTGGACTCCCACATGGCCAACTGAGATTTGTGTCCTGGGCCTGGAGGCTTACTTACTTTCTCTCTCTCTCTCTCACTCTCATTCTGCCCCTCCCTGGTCAAATTAAAATAAATAAATAAATAAAGATAAATAAAATAATTCTTCAAAAAATGGAAAAGTCAGAAGAGAAAATGCAAGGACTGCTCAAAAAAATGACTAGCTCTGTATATGAGGGCTCCACAGAAAATATTTTCAAGTGACTATTTTATATACGGATACACATGAGCACATTAATCACACTATTTTATTTATTAACATTAAAAATCACTGAGTCTTAAAAAGAATTAAGCCAACTCCAAGGTAATCTGACTTCCCTCATTATTTATTCAACAATTTTTCAAAACTCAAAGTTATGTGTCCAGCTCCATGACACCATGATCCAAATCCAGTTGGCCTGAAATACTCCAGGCATGGACACAAATGTTCAAGATCCAACAGACTAGAAGACTGGAGGAAAGAGATTGGGGTTTGATCAGACCCTATGGAGGTACTCCAAGCTCTCTGTCACTTGTGTACGAGCATACTCTATTACAAATATAGACAAAAAGCAACAACTTTTTTTTAAAGTGTGTGTGTGATCAGCTAATAAAAGCTACAATTTTTACCTGGGGGATGGCTTCTGCCACTAACACAAAGTGGCTGACAATAACCCTAAGTATCTAACAAATCATAACTATGATTCATCAAATTACATTTTCAAAAACAACACACCCAAACCCAATTTGTGATATAGAATCTGAATCATTTTACTTACTGACAGGGATTTTAAAAAATCTAAAAATAATCTAATTTCATTTAGCAAATATAGCTTTAAAAAAAAAAGCATACCTAAAATATTTATAGTCTGAGGTGAGAAAATCTACACATTGACAAGAAATCCAAAGGTACACCTGAGCTAACATTAATAAAAGATATGCTGAGGCTCAGCTATGGTGGCACCGGAGGTAGCACACCACTATGCAATGCTGGAGCCTTATGGGTGACCTGGGGTTTGGATTCCAGGTTGACCTGAATGTATGCTCATGATCCTGGCAGGCTAGAAGACTGAGGGAGGGGATCATGATGTGATGAGACCCAGTTAAGGGTGTCTCCTTCTATCCCCTGACCTCCGAAAAAAAGAGAAGGAAAAAAATTGGGGCCAAATAGTAGTACAGAGGTAAAAATGAAATTCTGCAAGGCTGACCCACATGGAAAGGTGCCAGGTTTGCATCCACAGAACTCTCTGAATATCTTGTTCACATGCATGCATGCAATCTGGGACTGGATGAGGCTGTAGATTGTGGTATCAAGACCCTGTTACAGGTACTGGCTCTCCCTCTCTCTGAATCTCCTTTACTCAAGGAAGTAATAAATAGAAGCAATTTTTAAAATTTAAACATAGAGGGACCAGCAGTTAGTGTAATGGCTATGTCGTTGGACTCCCATATAGTCAACCGTGGTTCAAGTCCCGGACCCGTGACTCAAACTCATGCTGGACACATGTGCGTGCGTGCTCAAGATCCCAAGAGGAGAATGGAGGAGAAGGGACTGTAGCATGGCCATCCCCCCTGGGGGGTGATTTCTAGCTTTCTGTCTCTCTGTCTCTTCCTGGCGGGTGCACGCACCCTATACCTCTCCCCCCAAAAAATTTAAACATAAATAGGGCCAGCCAGTGATGTTATGGTTAAGGCAGCTGGATCCCACATGGCTGACTGTGTGGTTCAAGTCCAGAACACAGTGACTTAAACACACCAGGCATGTGTGCCCCAAATCTTAAATTAAAATAAATAAATAAAATACAGGGCTGACCCCACAGCACAGTTATTAGCTGCTGCATAGAGGAAGCTGCTTCTCCATGGCTGACCAGGGTCTGAGTCCTGGAGCTATCAGCTTGAAAAACATGTCACGTATGTACATGAACACCCAGGAACCTGATGGGATGGCAAACTGGAGGAAAAAGGACTGTGGTGTGACCAGGTCCGTTGGGGCAGGGGGTGGGTGCTTCCTTCCCCTCTCTCTCAGGTATATGCACCCCTTGACATAAAAAAAAAAAAAAAAAAAAAAACTTTTTTAAGAAATTTTGTTTAAATGATAGTCTCAGAGAAGGAATCAGAAGACCTATCCATTCCAAAAAGGTAGCGAAAAGATTGACCCTTTTCTTCAATTAGTTTTTAAATTTGATATGAAGAACATTACCAATTGTATTTCATAATTGCTTCAAGTAATAATAAAACCCATATTGCATACAATAAAAATTTGCTGAGGATATAACATATCCATCCCTTCTGCTACCACTCAGAAAAGCATATTATTAAGAAGAATAAGCTAGGTTTTACACTCAGTAATTTTTCTTAAAGAATGAAGAAAGAAAAAAAAAAAGTAAAGCCGTTAATTCTTTAATTGAGCTAGAAAATTAAAAAGGGACACTCATGAAAAAGTCAGCCAGTAACACTCTGGAAAAAGGTATACCAAGTAGAACTGGTTTGCTGGTTCTCAATAGCTTATTCAAATATTTAAATATCTTATGATTAGTAGTAATCAAGCAAAAAAAGAAGACCTAACCTAAATAAACTAAATCAACTACAAAGTATTGACTATGACTTTGTAGGCCTCTAGACTAATCATATGCTTGGGAAATGCAAATGTAAGATAGGGAGTGGAATTTATGATCACCTTTTAATCACCAGAGGCACGGGGCATTGGCTACAGAGGAACAGAACGTGAAAACAGGGGATGGGGGAGGGGTCGGGGGCAGGTGTCACATCACAATTTCCTCTCCTGTATTTCTCCATTGTGTTAGTATTTTGGGCATGCACACACATGCACCCAGCATGTTTTTCAAGCCAACATGGCCAGGATTCAAACCATAGACAGCCAAGTGGAATCTGGTTCCCTTAATTAACTAGGCCACAAGGCCAGCCCTCATGGATTTTATGATCCACTCTTGAAAGTCAAGACTAAACACATGAAGGCACAATGATGCAGCAAGCACATCACTTAATGAACAATGATCTCAACAAGCCACATCATTTAAGTACTTTGTATTATAAATTTATGAATATAATATATAATAACATTTCTTTTTTTAGAGAGATTTTCACTATTGGGCCGTGCCCATGCCAGAGAGACAGAAAGATAGAAATCTCTCTTCCCCCCCACCACCAGGAGGGATGGCCACATTGCAATCCCTTCTCCTCTATTCTCCTGTCGGGATCTTGGGCATGCATGCACAAACGCCTGGCTTGAGGTTTAAGCTGGGTCTGGGACTTGAATGGCAGTCAACTATGTGGGAGTCCAGCATAACTATTATGCCATCTGCTTGTCCCAAATATAATGTATAATAATATATCAAAGAAGGAAAATCATATAATCACCAGATGGGTAAAAGGCATGAAAAAATTCAATAGCCAATTACAATTAAAATGCTTAAGCTAGAAATAAGGGATTTTCCTTAACCTGTTAAAAATATCACCAACACAACAAACATCATACTAAAACTTGAAAAGCATTTTGACTGAAAGTAGAAACAAAATTATGATAGAATGTCTATTCTCATTACTTCTACTAGAAATCCTAGCTTATATGTCTAAAGGAAGGAAGGATGGCCAAGTACAGAAGCATATGCCTCTAGCTCCAGCTATGTGGGAGGCTAAGACAGGAGTGTCATGAGTTCAAGTAAAAGCCTGGGCAACCTAGAGATACTGCCTTGGGCGGGGAGAAGGAGGAAAGGTACACAAGTAATAAAAACTGGGAAAGATAACAAAAGCGTTAGGCCTCCCTTGGCACAGTGGGTAAGTCCTGTGCACAGGGAGCCAGATCCCACATGGTCAAACAAGGTCTGAATTCTGGCCCTGATAGCCAGAAAAACATGTTGGGCCCATGTGTGTGTATGCCCCAAATCCTGATGGGATGCAGCATTGGGAGAAAAAGGGACTGGACTGTGACCACACCCTGTTGAGCGGTGTTTTCTCTTTCTTTCTCTCTTTCTGGCAAGTGGGGGGAAAACACAAAACTCAGTATTTGCCTTCACTGGGTAAGTGATTGCCTTCATAATATGGCCTTCACCTATTTACTTCCAAGCGAATCTACAACTACTGGAGCTAAAATATTGGCAATGTAGTTGGATAAAAAGATCAATATACCAAAATTATTAGCATTTATTTCTATCGGCAAAAATTTGAAAATGGAATTTTAAAAACACTCCAATAACACAAAATTTAAAAATATCCAGAAATATAACATACAAGGTGAAAAGATTGATAAATCATTGATGAAAGACATGTAAGACCTAAATAAATCAGTAGGATCATAATTCGAGACACCTCGTGGATGTCCCAAACCACAGATAGTACTGAAACCCATATATAATGTTTTTCCTATATACACATGATAAAGTTTTATTTATAAATCAGGCACAGTAAGAGATTAACAATAACTAGTAATAAAATAGAACAATTACAGCAATATACTGTAATAAGTTATGTGAATGTGGTTTCTCTCAACATACCTTATTGTACTGCACTGAATTAACCTATTTTTGCATGGCAGTTGACTACAGATAACTAAAACTGCAAAAAGTAAAACTGTGGAGAAGAAAACTATGGATACAAGGGGACTATTACAGTGTGAAGACATTCACAGAGGAATTAATTTCAGGAGCTTCAGTTATCAGGAAGGCCTCATGGAAAAAGGTAGGAGTTGGATCATGAAGAGTCGCTGGAAAGACAAACAGGATAAAGGGAAACCATGAGGGAAGCTATGAACACAAAAAGGTCTGCAGTGTGGTTAGGGATCAGTAAGATTAGTTACTCAATCTATTGAGTTGTTGGAGAAGTTGTGATGCATTTTTGCATAGAAAAACATGTCATGACTTTTCCGACAACCCAGTGAAACAGGATTTATATCGAGGGATAGATTAGCAAACCTTGAAAACTGAGTAAAACTAGTTATGACTAGTTTTACTAGGGCCAACTGACAGTTTCTGAGCATGTGAGTAAGGCTATTGATCCTGGAGGATTCTTCTGGCAGCAGCAAGAGAGAAGAACCAAAGGAGGCAAGGGAAAGGACAGAGAACCTGCTTTGGAAAAGTGTCTCATGTAGGTCAGAATCGCTCTGTAACATCGAGGAGTAGAACCACATAAGACAGTGAGCAAAATGAACGAAGTTACCACAGGAAATAGCGAGTCTGCTGTAACTGAAGTGAGCAGGACATAAACCAGATGCTCCTCATAGAAGCAGAGACTTAAGCATCACCAGCATGTTAGCTGGACTAAAGAACCTAAACTGATCCTTTCAATTCAAAACCAGCTAGTGTTGCTAGTCTGAGGGTGGAGTAAAGACTACTTTGTGAGGGGCCAGCAGGTGGCATGATGGTTGGGGCACTAGACTCTCACATGGCCAACTGTGGTGGTTCAAGTTACAGACCAGGTGGCTTGTTTTTTCACATTCACACTCACACACATGCACACACACACACACACTCGTCCCTGGGTCAAATTAAAACATAATATTAAATAAATATCCTTTAAAAAAAAAAAAAGACTGCTCTTTGAAGCTGGCAGTAGGAATATACAGAGATCTTTTCCCAAGGTAACAAACACCTAATGGCTTAAAACGTTAACTAGCATTTACTGAATGCTTACTATGGGCAAGGTAGCATTCCAACTTTTTTTCTATTAGTTAACTCACGTCTTTACTATTTCTATTACTGCCAAGGTTACGTTGGGGAATCTAAGGCACAAAATACTTAATTTACCAAAATTATATGGCAAGTAAATATCACATGTGTCAGGCACATAACAGGTAAATGGCATGGATACTGAAGGAGAGAAATAAATCACAAATTATGTCAACATTTCAAATTAAGAGATCCAGGTAGTTTTGGATGTGCTGGAAAACAGGTGAAGGGCATCTGCATTACATATTCCCTAAGGGTTGGTTTCGAGACTAGAGCAAAGATTGAGACTTGAACAACACACAGTAACCAAGAGCAGGAAAAAAAAACATACAGCAAAAACCAGGAGAGATTAGATAGAGCAGCTTCCCTACTGCTGTGCCAAGATATAACCCCTTGGCCCTTGGACCAGCTAGTGCGCCCAGACCTGTCACCCTCACTCTGTGTGGTTCTTCCAAAAATAATAGTCCTGGTGTGTTATAATGTGAAAGAGCGTTGAAAAATACTGAGATAAGGAATCCAAAAGCCTAGGGAGGAGATATTAAAGATACGATGACTTAGGACCAGCGGTTAGCGTAATGGCTATGTCGCTTAATTCCCATGTAGTCGACCATGGTTCCAGTCCCAAACCCGGTGGCTTAAACTCACGCCGGGTGCGTGAGCATGCGTGCCCAAGATCCCGAGAGGAGAATGGAGAAGGGATTGTGGTGTGGCCATCCCCCCTGGAGGGGTGATTTCTCACTTTCTGTCTCTTGTCTTTCTAGTGAGCACACGTGCCCTATAGCAAAAACCTCTCAAAAAAAAAAAAAAAAAAAAAAAAAGATACGATGACTTAAGAGTCCCACCTGCTGAGCTAGCCTGGTGGTTGAGGAAGCCAGACCCAATATGGCTAACTGTACAGTTCAAGTCACGGACTCAGTAGTATGACAGGCTTGAGAAACATGCCAGGCACGTGTGTGCGCGTACCTAAAGTCCTGACAGGGCAGAAAAATGGAGGAAAAGGGATTGCCACATTGAGGGTGCTTTATCCCTCTGTCTCTGTCCAGCCAGTGCCAAAGAAAGAGGGAATATAAAAAAGCAGAAGGAAAACACAGAAGGAAACATAATTTAATAATCTAGTTGAATTAGGTACCAGCATGGGGCATGGTGGTTAAGGCACTGGACACTCCCATATGGCCAACCATAATTCCAGTCCCAGACTTAGTGGCTTGCTTTCTCGCTTACTCTCTCACACGCGCGTGCTCTCTTGCTCACTTTCTCTCCCCCTCTCCCTCTCTCTGGTCAAATGAAAATATATGAATAAATAAAATTAAATAAGTAATTCTTTAAAAAATAATAATAATATAGCTGAATTAATGAAATAGAAAAAAATAAGTACTAAGTGCTGCTGGTTTTAAGAGGTGAGAAAAGCAATAAAGGACAAAAGTAACAGAGCCACCAGCAGCACGCACAAAGCCACCAGCTAGGCTTGCCTTGGAAAGCTTCCTAAAGTAACTGCAGTGAAACTGTTCTGTAATTTAGGAGAGTGCTATAAAAGGAAGGGGAAAAGAGGCAGTGGGCTTACAGAAACAAGTTGTTGAATCAGGGATGGCAGGCAAGTATTTTAATCGAAGGAATGAACGATGAAGGGGATGCATAAGCAGCAGAATCGAGTGCCGTGGTTTCCAAATGGTGTCCCATGGAACGACTGTAGGAAACTTCCTGGAGGGTTCCAAGTTGGGAGATGACAGGCCACATGCTTAACTTATGACTGCTGCTATCACTTCCAAACCTTTCCCATCACGTACCTTCTGAGGGAGCTAACCTCCATTTCTAGAGGAAACTAAACTGGAGTTCAACTGACACATAAAGGAAAAAACGGAACAATATCTAAATCTTTATTGCAGGTCCTACTGTTTTTAAGTACTTTAATATATTAACTTATGTTCAATCCTCACAATGAAACCTTGAAGTGAGTTCCAATTTTTCAAATATGGAAACTAAAGCACAGAAAATGTAAATAACCTGCCCAGTTCCCCCAGCTTCAAAACAATGGAGACAGAGTTCACATCCAACAGTCTAATCCTGGAGTTTAGAATTTTAAGCACTAAGACATAATGGCTACCGTTTTACGGATGAAATGACGGAAAGCAAAAAGCCTTGCTAAGGTTCCAAGATGGAGTGAATCATCTGACAAAAGATTGATGTGAAAAGTAATGCTACTACCTGCTTCTCTCAACCAGGGCATGACATCAGTGTTCCCTTTTCTGAGCTAGGAGTTTAACGAATGACTTCATCATTAAACTGCATCAATCTCTGCTGAAAATTCTGAATTCTCCTATCAGAATCCATGCTTACACAGCAGATGTTTACTCCAAAAACAAGTCCATTCTGCAGCACTAAGAAAGTTCATTGTAACTGAGATGTCCTCCCAGTTTATTGATGTGTAACAGCTTCATCAGGAAGCTCAGTAGCAGCCTCTTAGGCTTGGACGCTGATAGGCTTTTAACCAAATGTTTCTTCCTAGTAAATGACGGTAATCAGACCTAACTCCTAAACACCTAGTTAGGACACCGGAGAAACACCCAGAGGCAGAGAGGCAACCCTGAGAAGGCAGGACCCTGACAGCTGAGCTGGTTATATCAAGGATACTCTCTCTTGGCTAATTGGATTTAACAATGATCATCTTCGGAAAGGGCAGAAGGGACACTCTTTTGTGTTTTAATCACTTTCATAAAGAATACAGCATCTGGGAAATCATCTTATTTCTAGAGCACCAAAATCTCCACTGACCACCTAAAAGATACTAGGAATACCTGCCTATGATTAGCATTAGAGAAGAAAGCATCAAGTTTTGGACACAGTAACTTGGAAGAAAAACTTTCAATTGGGACAACGATGGGTGATCTGTTCTGGAAACTTCACTAAGCAATTTGAAAAACACTGAGTTTTGCCAGAAAATTCGTTTTTAACTCGAAAAAGGAGCCGTGAATAATCTGCTTACTCATGGTGATACTCATTTTCACCGGGGGAGAAAAAAAAAAGAGGATTTCGGAAAAACTAGTTGTATACCAGTGTCTGACTCACTCCTCGAAGTCTGAAAAGTGTAGGTCTGAGGGTTCCCTGAGCCTCTAACTCGAGGGGCGGCTTCCGAGGTTTACTCCGGGCCCTCCGTTTCAAAACCGCCAACCGGGAGGTGTGTAGTCGGGGACGGGGACGGGCCCGGTGTCTGCGACGGGGAGGGGGCGCAGAAGGGGACCCTGAGCCCCGCGGCGGCCCACGGAGCTGCCCCCGGGACACTGCACGGTGGCACGGGGCGCCGCACACGAGCCGCCAGGAAAACGTCCGCGCCTTCTCACACCTCCAGGTTTCGGGATGGCGGGGCGGAGGCGCGAAGAAAAAACCACAGGCCACCCGACAGCGGGTGACCAGGCGCGGGCGTCTCGGGACGCCGGGACCCACGCCCAGGCCGGCTTGCTGGGTTCCAGCGCCCCTGGGAAGATCCCGGGGCTGCGGCCCCACTCCTGGGAAGCTCCACTCACCAGGAACTGGAGCATGATGTCGGCGAGGAGGGCGCGAAGGCTGGCTGCAGCTCCGCGGGCCGGTGGGAGCCTGCCTCCCCTGGCGCGAGGGGCGGAACCCGCCGTCCGCTTCCGGGTCACGCCCCGCCCCACTCCCATGCCTCTCCCGCGCCCGGAAACGGCCCACAGCGCCACCTGGCGGACCGCCCGGCTCACTGCCTGGACGGGCGGAGCGGCGAGGAACAAGGACCAAGCCTGGCTGGGCAGCAGTGAGCCTCCTCCGGCTTCTGTAAAGCCAGGGCCCGGGCCAGGGACTCGATTATTCCCAGCACAACCCGGCATAGGGCTGCGTGACCGGAAGGACGAGAGGAAGCAGGGTCCCATCCCTAGGTGCGCAGCGGGACCGCCTGGAGCTCTGGCCACATGAGCCCACGCGGACTCTGAGGACAGCGAGGAGGGTATTTTGTGAAGCTCCACTGTGCGCTGTGCAACCCGAGTTGACCCATCACAGAGATTATGTGTGTTGTAGTCAGGATAGAGGCCTGGAGTCTGGCACAGCGGAGTCCAAGTCGTCATGACCTTGCCCCGCCTAGAGAAAGACTCTTAACCCTCAACGCAGGATTTGTGTTTCTAGTTCTCCAACCCAGAGAAGCCCCTTCCTTGTCATGTGTCTCACCCAAGGAGACATGTGTGACAGTCACCCTTGCAGCACCATTTGCGAAATACTGCACAGCGTACAAGTCTGCCAATGTTTAAATTAGGGTATTCGTATGATGGCATGTTGTAACTATTGTACTACTCAGTAATAAGTGACCATGAGGAATAATCGGAAACATAATGTTGAGTGAAAAAAGTAACTTGCAAATTGTTCTACGCAGTATGACTCATATATAAAGATTAACAATCTGCAAAACAATACTATTTAATGCCTGTGAGCACACATATATGTACTGGATGTATAAAATAAGGGAGGGGCCATCGGGTGGCATAGTGGTTGAGGTGCTGGATTCTCACATGGACAACAGCAGTTCAATTCCCAGAGAGTGGGCTTGAAACTCATGGGGGGAGAGCGGTACATGTACATGGGTGCCCAATATCCTCTGAGAAGAACGGAGAATGGATTGCAGGTGCCCCCTCCCCTTGAGGGGATGCTTTCTTGCTTTCTGTATCTCTGTCTCTGTCTCTGGACCACATGTGCCTGATAGCAAAAATCACTTAAAAAAATGGGAAAGATCAACAATGAGTTCTTGACCATGAGTGATCTATGGAAAGGAGGATCTATGGTTAGGAGTGGGACCAGGAAGTTCACAGAAACCTCAACTGTATGAATCAATTTCTTTAAAAAAAAAAAAAAATCAGGTTCAGAGGGCAGGCAGGGGGTGTGTTGGTAATACAACTGGATTCACATGGGGGAGGCTGGCAGCTTGCTTTCTCACTTTCCCCTTCTCTCACTCTCTTTGGTCAAATTTAAAAAAAAAAAATCAAATTAAAAGTTTTTTTAAATAAAAAAAGATATAGCGGCTCATTTGACTCACCATTCTGGTGAGTGGAAAGTCTAAAGGCATCACAAAATGACAGAGGGCAGAACCTTAAACAGTGTTCCTGTAAGTTTTCTACCTGTTCTGGTCTCCTTCTCCTCTTGCATATCTACCAGAACTCAATCACACCCCTCAGGCCCCCACCCTGCCCTAATAATAGTACCACATTCAAGGCCCCACCTGGGACACCATGAAAAGACACTTTTTCACTTGATATCTTTATAATACAACCAAGTCCTCACGCATAAATTGCAGGGGGACATCCAACCGTAGCAACACCTGCCTGTGGCGGGGGCCAGCAGAGGCAGGTAGAAGATCGAGAACTATGTTGAAGTACTTGTTTCTCTAGCTCTTGCTCCTGGAAGAAATAAGTGCACTTTTAAAAATAAAGGAAGGACAATACCATAGTCTGGTGGTTAAGAGAAGTCCGATTCCACATGGCTGACTGTGCGCTTTGAATCCTTGCCCCAACGACTTGAAAAACTACTGCTACTTCCCATAGCCTGGAGAAATGGAGAAGGGATTGTGGCATGACCACAAAAAAAGTACTCCCTTGCAGGGGTACCACTGCCCTCTCTCTCCCTGGTGACTCCTAGTAACAGAACGACAACAACAACAAAAAGTTATTCAAATAGAAAGGAAAAAGACCTGGAACGAATGAGTGATTTGAAGATTTGATAAACAGGTATATAGCATGAAGGTAGAGTGGATATCTGTTTATAATACTAATTATATTAACTGTATGATTAGCTGTACAGAGTATTTAAAATAAAAAAATATTTTAATTGAAATGAATAATGAGAGCAACAGTTGCAAGGTTTTTAGAAACCAAGATATTCAGTCTCCTACCATCCCACAGATTACTGTTAGAATGTTGCAAACAGCCATCCTTCACAGTGGAGATGTGTGTGGATCACAAGCTCCACCCACCAAAGGACCAAGGTTAAGGGGACAAAGTAGCATGTACCTCCTAAAATGATATGCTCAGGGCACAATAACACCCATGGAGTTGTTTCACTCTGGCCGAAAACCTTAACCTGCAGCTCATCAAAAGAAAATAAGTGGTGGTAGCTTTTTCAAAACAGCTGAAAAATATCAATGTTATGGAATACCCCTAGATTACCAAAAAAGATAGAGAATTTAGAATAAAGGCGACTAAATGTAATGTGGGATTTTTGATTGAATCCTGAGTCTACCAAAAAAAATAATTCTGAAGTCCATTTTTAAGATAATTGGAAAATTTGCATAGGGATGAAATATTTGAAAATTTTATTGTCAAATGACTTGAGCATGATAATGAATTGTATTGTAGTTAAGAAGGAAAATATCCCTGTTCTTACTTTTTCAAGAATTTAGATAAAGCGCCACGATGTTTACAACTTAAGGAAGAAAACCAGTATATTCATACACACCTACACCAACAGAAAGGAAGGATCAGGCACGGTGCATGAGCTAAGACGGTGCTACTTGTGGGCTGAGGCCACACAGCAGGCCCTGGTTTGATTCTCAGCCCACCGTAAAGAAGGCTGGTACAGCTGTGTGCACCTGTAGCCCTGACAGAGACAGGAGGATCACAACATAGAGAGACCCTGTCAGAAGGCTCACATTAAAAAAAAAAGAGAAAGAAAAATATGTGCCAACTGCTGACAACTGGTGGATCTAGGTAAAAGGTACGTGGGCTTTTCTTCCAACTCTAAAAAACTCACGATTTCTCAAAGCCAGTTGGGAAAACAATAGACAAATATTTAGAAAAGACTAGATGATGTAGTAACAGCTTTTATAACTCATATAAAGTTCAGACAATTTTTCTATTACCAGTTTATCAGAGCGACAGAAATGACTAGAAAGAGAGTATATTACCTCTTTGATTTTCTAATCCTACCAAATTAACTCAGTTAAAAAAAATTCCTTCATGTATCTAGTGTACCCCTTAAATGGTAAAAGGTTTTAAAACAAAATACTAAGTCCTGGTTTTAGCCCCTTGGCTTGGCTTTGCTGCACCTACCGCCCTCTCTCTGCACTCCAGGTAAGAGAAAGCCGATCCAGGCCTAGGGTTGTTGGCCAGTCCGCTCTGAGTGACACACACAGCACTCTCTCTGGTCAGTAGCACAGTCCTGCCACTCCTTCCCACACACTTTCAAGGCCCAACTTCTGATGCACTGCCTGTTGTACTTTTGGAAGACACGATGACAAAACAATGATGGTTAGTAAATCAGTTTCAAGGCCAGCAGACGGCATAGTGGTTACATTGCTGGACTCCCACATGGCTGACTGCGGTTTGAGCCCCAAACTCATCATCTTTTTTCTTTTCTTTTTTTTTTTTTTTGAAAGGTTTTTGCTATAGGGCACATGCGCTCACCAGATAGAGACATAGAGACAGAAAGCGAGAAATCACTCCCCCAGGGGGGATGGCCACACCGCAATCCCTTCCCCTCCATTCTCCTCTCGGGAGCTTGGGCATGCACGCACACATGCCCGGCATGAGTTTACGCCACCGGGTCCGGGACTCAAACCGTGGTAGACTACATGGGAGTCAAGCGACATAGCCATTACACTAACTGCTAGACCCAGCATCTTGAAAGTCACGCTGGGCACACATACCCAAGATCCCAGGAGAATGGAGGAGAAGGGATTGCAGCATGACCATTCCTACTGGGAGGCGAATTCTCATTTTCTCTCTCACTGTCTCTGTCTCTCTGGTGAGCACATGCAACTATGGCAAAAACCTCTAAAATATTTTTAAATAAAGTCAATTCTAAACTTAGCTAATGGTCCTCCATGGTGGAGGGCTTCACACTTGAGAGATTTATAAAATGTTTTTTTCTGTGCCCCAAGCCAGCTGCTGATTATTTCTGGGTCCATGTCTGGTGTTCAGGGTAATAAAGGTTGCCTGACCAGTGGAGTAACAGGCATTCTGAGCTACGCTTGGATCATTATTTATTCATTTAAGCCCCACTAAGACTTCTGTTTACTGGGGCCGGCAGAGGGTATAGTGGTTAAGGACGCTGGACTCCCACATGGCCAACCACAGTTCAAGTCCCAAACCTGGTGGCTTGCTTTCTCACTTTCCCTCTCTCTCTCTCACCATCACTCTCTGGTCGAATTAAAATAAATAAAATTCAATAAAATAATCCTTAAAAAAATATTTCTGTTTATTAACGGAACACTTCCCAGATGAAGCCTAATGTTTAGAACTAGTGGACAGCAAGTTACTGTAGACCTTTGAACAGCGGTGTTTGGGGCACCAACATCCCTCGCCACCCTCACACAAAAATCTACGTAGAACTTTGACTTCTCCAAAATTTAACTACTAATAGCCTACTGTTGCAAAGGAAGCTTACATGACATATAAACTAATACACATCTTGTACATGTATTATTAATATATACTCTTACGATTAAGCTAAAGAAATGTTAAGAAAATAATAAAAGAAATACATTTGTAGTATTTATTGAAAAACATCCACATCTGGGACCAGCAGATGGCGTAATGGTTATGTCACTGGACTCTTACATTGTCAACCGTGGTTCGAGTCCCAAACCTGGTGGCTTAACTCACGCCAGGTGCGTGTGCATGCGTGCCCAAGATCCTAAGAGGAGAATGGAGAAGAGATTTTGGCGTGGCCATCCCCACGGGGGGGGTGGGGTGACTTCTCACTTTCTGTCTCTCTCTTTCTGGCAGGTGTACAAGCCCTATAGCAAAAACCTAACTTAAAAAAAAAAAAAAAAGAAAAATATCCACATCTAAGTAGACCTGTACAGTTCAAAGCCATGTTTTACAAGGGTCAATTGCTATTTAAAAATATAATAGCAAATCCTTTTTTAAAAAAATGCATAAAAGTCATAGGAATTTTATCATGTAAGAGTTCCTTTTTTAAAGTGATACTATAGGTAAGTATTTTCTACTACTCACGGGAGTCAAGACTCTCCCTTCTCAGCAGTCTGTCCTATGCATCGGGCTGAAATAACTGCGACGAATAGGAAAAATGTGCTTTCAGATGATGTCGCTACTTATCATTGCCCACATCCTCCACCGTAACAACAAAACAACAATCGTATAGTCCCTTGAACATAAATACGACTGGGCGAATAACAGTGGTGATTATGTATGGAACTGTGTTGCCTAGTGGTGGCCATCATATTCATTATATGAGAAAAATAAGCAGATGATCAATTTGGGAAATTTCACAATCATTTCCAAAGACTAAATGTAATGATTACATTGCCACCTTATATGCACAGAAAAAAAAAAAAAAAAGGGCAAGAGATATGTAATTTTCAGAAAAAGACTGAGTTTTTCAGATATTTCTGAAATATGTTTTTGCTGTACTGAGTTCACTGTTCTAAGATTATGGCTATTGTTTATTATCTACTGTACTCCATGGCATAACCTTGAATATCATGGAAGTATAATGTAGGTGTAAGGGATGGAAAAAAGTTAGGATTTTCAGGCTATGACTTTAACTTAGCATTCAGAACATCACTTGGAAAACCTCCACTGTGGAGGGTTTATGGCAGGGTCTGTCCATAGGAAGTGCATAGTGTGGAAAAAAAAAAAAAAAAAACTATGCACGCATTTAAAAATCACTTATACCAAAATAAACTCTAAGACCAGCCTCTGTGGCACAGTTGGAAGTCTACCAGATGGTCCAGTTAGAAGTCACATGCTGATCCTGTTTGAATTCTTAGCCCCAAAACAGGCCGGGGTATGCGCACAAGCAGACACTGGTGGGCCGGGGCACCGGAGGACTGCGGTGTGACCAAGCCCTGCGGAGGGTGCTGTGTTCCCCTCCGCCCACTCTCGTGTGTGCACGCACTCCGTCATGATTAAAATATGACAAACTTGTATGTTAATTCCATTTTTTCATTCATGTTTTGAAGCCCCCTCCTACTTCAGATTCCCAATAATGTTAATCATTTTCTAGATAAAGTTTCAAGACTGACCATGTTTTTGTTTTTTTTTTTTTTTTACAAAAGTATTTATTTATTTATTTTTCCAATGAGGATGAAATCAGGCAAAGAAGTGTACAGAAAAGATGTCCATATATAAAGAAAGAAATAGCAAAATATTTTTTGGTCATAATTTAGAAACAAACTATAAAAAGGAGACAGTTTTCCCTAATTCATCTCTTTCACAGAAGAGTATAAGGACAGGCTTTCATTTCAATTCCTTGAAACCCTCAATAGACCACGGATGCGTCTGACCAGGGCCTGTATAAAACTATAACGAGATCGAACTTTTGAATATAATCCCTCAATATCCAGAAGTTTCTTTTGCAGTGATTCTCCAAAAGCGTTGACAGCATCAGTCTGAAGCTAGAAGTAACACAGATAACATTTTATTATTAAAATTGCATTTCAAATATTTCTTTTATTCTGTCTTCGATGTAAAATCCTTTGGAACTTTGTACACAATTAACTAACCATGAACATTTTTTACCTTATAATTGTTTAGTATGAGTCTAGCATTTTCCTTCTTTCCTTTCTTATATAAATGTGTAAGTTTAAATCTGCTTTAAACAGCAACAACTAATGATACTGATACTGGCATTCACACAAAAATATTTCCAAAAATGTCATGTAAGTTAGTAAGAGTAGGTGCCTTTGGGGAAAGAAAGGCTAGGTGGGAAAGAAAATTGTCATTTTTCCTTCATCTTGAAATTTTTATAAAAACTATTTGTACACTTTGTTTTCAAGTTATCAGTGGGAAGAGGATAAATCTGGCATATGCTTTACAAGTCTTGCGTATTTTAGAATACATATGTAGATTTCAGGTAGATCTTTTCAATGTTATATTGAAGACAAAATCAGATGAATCTATCTGCCTGAGGTGTTGTATTAAAATCAAAGCACAGAGCTAGATTGTGTACTAATCCTGCATTTTTTCCCTAGGTTTGTAACAGACCAGTCTAAATGAAACAATAATAGTCCTTCATTCAACATGTGTTTACTGAGCCTCTTCTGCATGACATGTATTCCTTGGCTGATTCTGTACATGGCCTTACTTAATACTAGCTTCTCTAAACAAATTTAGCCCCAACATGAATTCTTTCTGTAAAGTCACTAAGGCAAATGGAGCCAGGGCGAGGGTGAGAGCTGGAATCCAGGGTATCTGGCTAGGTGTGGCCTGGGGCTATTATTAACTGTCCTTCTTTCCTGGGTAAAAGCACAATCTTCAACTTTAAGACAGGCAGCAATGAAGTAGAATTAGGGAGAACAAAGGTTTTATCACATTATAGCTAAGGACATTCAGATACCTTGTAGCAGATCTAGTTATAGTTTATTTTCACTAACAACATACATCCTGAACCGATTGTTTCAATAATTCTTTTTATTATTTATTATTATTATTATTATTATTATTATTATTTGGCCAGAGAGAGACAGAGAGAGAGGGAAAGTGAGAAAGCAAGCCTCCAGGTCTGGGACCAAACCACACTTGGCCATGTGGGAGTCCAGTGCCTTAACCACCACCAGCTGACCCCAATACCTAGAAGCAAGACTCTGCTATCAGTTTAATATGAGATATTCATTTCAATTGTTCTTGGAACATTATTTGGTCCATCACTACTGATAAGAGGTTATGGTGAGCAAAATGCTGTATATTATTATAGTACACTACCATGTAAGTTTTAATGGCTGGTCTCAATCTCACTATAAAATTATTTCCTGAAAAATAACACACTGAGGGGTCAGCAAGTGGTGTGGTGGGTAAGGTGCTGGACTCCCACATGGTTGACTGAGGTTCGAGTTACGGACCTGGGGGCTTGAAACTTACGCTGGGCACATGTGGGTGCACGCCCAAAATCCCAGGAGGAGAAGGGATTGCGGCGTGGCCATCCCCCTAGGGGGTGACTTCTCACTTTCTGTCTATCTCTCTCTGGTGCGTGCATACACCCAATAGCAAAAATCTCTCAAAAAACAAAAACAAAACAAAAATAACACACTGAGTGATGCTTTATGCCTAAAAATTCTACAAAGCTAATTAGAAGACATTAAGGATTTCTGGATCATAATGCCTACCAATTACTAAATATTTGCCACATTCCAAACACCACACCAGGAACCTCTCATACAAGAAACCTTATTTCATTCTGACATACCCTTAAAGGTTGAATTATCATTCCCATTCTTAGATACAGAACTGAAGGCTCAGAAGTTATTCAAAGACACATTGCTGTTAAGTAGCCAAGTTAGAATTCATACAGGTCTTCGTGTACAACCCTGAAAACAGAATCTCAAAATATCAGGCTTCCGTTTTTACTCTAACAAAGAAGGGTATGAGAAAAGACCTTACCTGGTCTATATCATGTTGGCTCACCACAGTCAGCCCACTTTTAAAATCTAGATTGGCTTCTGAAGCAAAGGAATCTAGAATAGAAGATATGTCAAACCAGCTTTGCAAGATATAGTGGAACTGACGACAATGAACAACAGTACTAGGAAAAACCTGGTTCAAAACTGGAACTTCATTTTTAACAGGACCCCTGGGAGCATTTCATGGTACAGGCCAGGGTTCTCAAGTTTTCCGTCTATTCCCACCTAAGGGATCCAACACATGCTCATAGATCTCAGTGACTCGCTCCAGCACGAAGAATCACGGTCTCGTGGCTAGCCCACTTCCTTTCTTCTGGTAAATTATTTATGAGCAAGGGACTCTAGAGCTGGATCAGCCCTTAACTGCAAAACATTGAGCAAGAGCTGATGAGAAGACTCGAGAACAGTCTTATGCTGAGAGCACAGTTTCCCATAGGCGAAAGGCAAAATGTTTAAAAAAAAAACACAAAAACCAGCTATGTCTAGTGACTTAAGTAGCTCTTGATTATCCAATTTACTATTCACTACCCGGGAACAAAAAATAAAAGCACTAAAATCTATAGGAATTTATGATTCATTAAATTTCAGAATGAAGTTTACCTTGTAGTCTTCTGCTTTGAAATAATAATCTGGCGACAACTACAGAATCGTCCAAATCCGTGGGCGTGCAATGCAACAAGTAGTACTCCAGGTGGCGCCAAAGAATAAACAGGCAGGTCTCTATAATAACTACGTATGGGAGCGCAGATTAAAGGAAAATGATCTTATTGTATGTTTTGCTTTGTTTTGTTTTACCAGCCAGTTTCTGAGGAGAAGGGAAAAGGAGAGACTGCACTTACTTCATGATACACCCACACCTCCAAAGACAGGGGTATGTTTCCGGGAAAGTTATCCGGACACAGCAATATGTGCTAAGGAAGGGAATGAGAACGGGGATACTATGCCCCCAGTTCTGTGTCATTACCTCCTGCCGAGGTGGAAAGTGTCGGTAGGTAGTATCAACATTACTAGCTACTCGATAAGTAAGAAGAAAATTCTGGTTTGGAAATATGTCAAGCATTCACTGGAAAATAAAATAGTAATCATGTCCATTTCTATCTGGTTTTGGTATCCAAATAATGTGAGGATAAGCACATAATTTCTACATTAAGGTCACCATTCCACATCTAGAATTTCATTAAGGATACAAGAACAAAGGGAAAGCAGTTTAGCTCGATTGTTGATCAATTTCACCAAACGCCGTCTTGCTAGAACATATTTCTGGGTAGTGGAGATTTTATCAACACCAGAGAGCATCACAGACTGACACAACTAGGAGACAAAAATCAAGCGCACTGTTAGAATGACACGAATTCTTGGGACCAGCAGATGGATGTATCTCTGGTCTACTATATAGTCCATCACGGTTTGAGTCCTGGACCCAACGACTTAACTTACACCAGGTGCATGTGTGTGGGTGCCAAAGATCCCGAGAGGAGAATCGACTGCAGCATGGCCATCGCCGCTAGGGGGTGATTTCTCACTTTCCCTTTCACTGTCTCTTTTTCTCTCTAGCTAGCATGTGCACTCTATGGCAGAAACTTTTTTTTTTAATAAATAATCAATTAAAGAGTAGGTTTTTCAAGAAGTAGGTCTAAGAATGCCAGAGAATTTCTCTAACCATGGTTAGGTGTCTTCTGAAGAACATGTAGGCTTCTAGAGCATAACAGAGCATGGTCCTCAAAGCTTCCCTGGTTACTTCTCAACTTGGACATACCTAAAGCACAATGGGTTGCTAGAAGGCATGCTGAGGTGGAGCTGGTGAAATGCCACATGCTTTCTGCTGCCCAGCATGGCCAGTGGGCTACCCGTGGGGGAAGAAGGAGTCCCAGGTGGAAACCACACACGTTCAGGGGCTACCTGAACCCTGCTGAGGACTGCATCTTGCCCTTGTTCCTGGTAGGTGTGTGTCTTTGGGCAAGCTATTCAAGCCTTCGGTGCCTCAGTTTCCTCAAGTGAGAAAAGGGAGTGCCAATATTACTCATTTCCTGTATCCACACTACATGTGGCTTAGGGTCTGGCACATAATAAATAGAAGAGTCCGACCCGGTAGGGCCCCAGGATCTGTCTTTCAACCCACCCCCACCGAGGCTGGACCCTGGCAAATAAACACTTAAAAAACATTCCTTATGATTGTCAGAAAAGTGGCAAGAGAGAGAGGTCTTGAATATTCCTAAAAGTGGCATGGAAATTTTTAGGAAGCCTGACATGAGCCAGGATTGGCGAAGTGGCTCACCGTCTAGGCTGCACAGGACACTGAGAAGCTAAGCACTGCCTTGGGAACTGCCTAGCATGCCTCACAGTTCAGCAGTGCCAAATGGAAACAGCAGCCCGCTGCTCAGGGAGCAGACCCCTTCAGCTTCATTTCAGAAAGTGCAAGGGCATAATTGTGGGCTGGGAAATGCAGTCCAGTCTGATATGCTATCCCATTTGTCTGAAAAATGTACTGAATAGATACTGAAGATGCAGAAGACAGATGCTTCCCCTAATTTCTACTGAAAAAACATCTGCAATAGAAACCAGGTTTCTCAGCACAGATCCTAGGAGTATAAATTCCCAACAGAAGGCCAGTTTCCTTTCTATTTTCTTGAACGGGTGCTCCTTCGCTGTTTTTCAGTTAAGAGTTTCTGTTCATGGGTTGGTGCTAATGTGACTCTTCTTCAAGTCACAAGGAAGAGTCATTCTTTAGTTAAATTGCAGACATCATATTTACTCATAAGTCTGAGACCAATACTCCAGCCCTTATTAGTAATTTCTCAAGTCCCCACAGCTCATTACAAGATTCATACCTCTTTTATCTCATCTGGAGGAAGCTGCTCTACATTCTGTAGCTTGTTGACACTCTGTCGATGACTGTCATAATAGCTAAAGAAATCATTCGCACTCTGTTTCAGCAGGTAGACAATAATGCCTAAACCAGGCAGGCGCCAATATGGGACCACTGGAGCTTGGGTATCTAAAATAGAGTTGATACAAAGCAACATTCACTTACAAATATTTTGTATGTATTTCAAATGACCCATTTTAAAACAAGAGATGCGCAGAATTTAAAGGCATGCAAACTATCCATAAAACCAACCCAAGACCACTCGTAAATACCACTGACGGTTCAAAGACCAAGTGGTTAGGAGCTACTGTAATCACGTCCATACACAGGGGTGGGGAGCTTGAGAGGACAGGAATTGGGCTGATACACACCGACAGAGTTCACCTTTCATCAGGGGAAGACCTCTTTGAGAACTCTGTAAAAGTTATAAACCTTTACACACAGACACATACACACACGTGTGTGCTTGCACGTATACAAACGGTATACACAATTCTGGGGTTTCCTGACCCTAGGTGAGTAATTCCTTTTGCTGGATTTCATGGCTCAGCTGTAGAGGTTCATTTCAAGTTTACATCTTTCTATTACTGAACTGCCAGCTCAATGTCATTCTTTTGAAGAGACAATGAGAACGCTAACAAATATTCAAAAACTGCACTAGATTTAAATTTTAACAAGTCTTTTACCACAACTCCCTTTGGATAGTAAAATAAAATGACCTGCCTTTTTATCTGTCTTCTAATGGTGCAAAGGAACAGTGGGATGTCACGCACGTTGTTTGCAGAGGGAAAAACTAGAAAGCAATACCAATCTCATTCAGAGACGTTTGTGTGGCGTGATCAGAGCAATTTCTTCTAACAATGAGAGATTTCTTGGAGATTTCAAGTTCAGTTTGGAGATAATCTTTGTTTAATGACCAAACTGCCATGAATACTGAATAAGAGACCTGCATTTGCTTCCTTCACAACCAACTCCCTTAATTTGCTTTGAAGTCAGACCTCACAGGCCTTTATGCGGAGAGGAAGGAAGAAGAGTCCCTTATCTGTGGCTACTATCACCAACCAGAACGTGCTAGACACACTTGATCTGCCTGGTTTCCTTCCAAAGGAAGGAGACTGCTGCTAGTTGAATTTGCTTCCCTGGTCCCAGAGGACCTATGTTTGACCTCTACTATAGTCAGAAGATATCCATAAAGAGGATGACCCAATGCCGGGAGGACTCGAAAGTATTTCAGGAGTTCTCACAATACTTAACTTGCTCCAAGTCTGGAAAATGTTAAGAGTGTTCAGGGGCTGGGGACCAGCAGTTGACATAATGGTTATGTTGCTGGATTCCCATGTAGTCGACTGTGGTTCGAGTCTCGGAACCAGTGGCTTAAACTCACGCAGGGCGCACGCGTGGTGTGTGTGCGTGTGTGTGTGCGTGTGTGTGTGTGTGTGTGTGTGTGCGCCCAAAATCCTGAGAGGAGAATGGAGAAGAAGGGATTGCAGCATGGCCATCCCCCCTGGGGAGTGATTTCTCACTTTCTGTCTCTCTCTGTCTTTCTGGAGAGTGCACATGCCCAATAGCAAAAATCTCTCTCTCTCTCAAAAAAAAAAAAAAAAGAGTGTTCAGGGTCTTAGACAAAAGATGAAGATAGCTCACGAGAAACTGAGAAACTGAGACTACAGAAACATTCCAGGCCAGACCATGCAGTCCAAAATGGGCCCTCAGCTGACTGCTTCAGCAGGACATATACCACAGAAGTTCCTTAGATCACAAGTAATAATAAATACACTACATGACAATAATAGTAGGAGTGATGGAAATAACAGCTGGAACCAACTGTCACATACAACACATCCAATGCTTACAACAATGCATCAGAGAAGAGCTTGTTATTGCTTCCATTTTATGAACAGGAAATTAAGGCAAAGGGTAAGTTTTCTAAAATCATACCAGTAAGTTACTTGTAGTGTAGGCACTTTGTCATCAGGCTGTGTTCTTAACCACTAAGTTAAACTGCCTCTGAAGTAGGGTTCTTGAACCTACCACATACCTACCCACTCATGTGTCTAGAATTAGCAGGGAATTGGTTGTTGATCCTTAAAGAGAGTCTAAGGAAAAAATAATTTTTTTTGGGGGGGGAGAGTTTTTACTATAGGGCGCGTGCGCTCACCAGACAGACAGAGAGAGACAGAGAGACAGAAAGCGAGAAATCACCCCCCAGGGGGGATGGCCATGCCGCAATCCCTTCTCCTCTGTTCTCTCAGGATTTTGGGCATGCACGCACACGCGCCCGGTGTGAGTTTAAGCCACCGGGTCTGAGACTTGAACTGTGGTCAGCTACGTGGTAGTCCAGTGACATAGCCATTACGCTAACTGCTGGTCCCAATAATTGTTTATTTTATTTATTTATTCATTTATTTTAATTTGACCAGAGACAGACACAGAGAAAGAGAGAGAAAGAAAATGAGAAAGCAAGGCACTAGGTCTGGGACTTGAACTCTGGTGGGCCATGTGGGAGTGTCCAGCACCTTAACCACCACACCACCTGCTGGTCCCAAAAAAATAACAATTTTTAAGGCTTCATAAAGTTTATCTTTTAAGTATTAAGATCAACTAATGGGGACCAGCAGATGGCATAATGGCTATGTCGCTGGACTCCCACGTAGCCAACCGTGGTTCAAGTCCCGGACCCGGTGGCTTCAACTCACGCCGGGCACATGTGCGTGCATTCCCAAGATCCTGAGAGGAGAATGGAGGAGAAGGGATTGTGGCATGGCCATCCCCCCGGAGAGTGATTTCTCGCTTTCTGTCTCTCTCTGTCTTCCTGGCAAGCACATGCACCCTATGGCAAAAACCTCCCCCCCTAAAAAAAAGATCTACTGGGACAAGCAGTTAGTGTAATGGCTATGTCACTGGACTCCCACGTAGCCAACCGTGGTTCAAGTCCCGGACCCGGTGGCTTAAACTCACGCCGGGCACATGTGCGTGCATTCCCAAGATCCTGAGAGGAGAATGGAGGAGAAGGGATTGTGGTGTGGCCATCCCCCCTGGGGGATGACTTCTCGCTTTCTGTCTCTCTGTCTCTGTCTGCCTGGCGAGCGCACGCATCCTATAGCAAAAAACTCTCCAAAAAAAAAAAGATCAACTAAAGATATGGTATGTGAAAGATTAGCACAAAATAAAAAGCAACTAAATAAAATTTTAATAATTACCAAAGATATGATACTAACATATGATTTATGTTTTTCAGTAATAAGTGACAAAATTATATTTTTATTTGAAAATCTTATACTCAGGTTAAATTTGTTTTAAAAGATTAGTTTAAAGAAAAAGATTGTCCTTATGAGGCAGAATTGAGGTTTCCATCAAGGCAGAGACCTACAGAGATTAATAAACAGATTGCTGTTCATTTTCAAAGTCCAGACAGATAGGGGATAGACAAGGTTCAAAGTCCCTGCTGGATGACTTCTGAACGAGAAGGGATATTTGTACAGAATTCCCAATTACTCCATCCTCTCCTTCGAAAGTGAATATGACCTCTTCTGACCACGCTGGCTGCGTTATTTGAACTAGAAATTTCTCCTCACGCCGATGAATGAATACGAGGAATGAAATAGTAATACTCCCATGGTAGTCCCCTTTTATTCTGAAGTGATCTGCCTGAGAGCCAACTTCTGAATACAGGAGAAATAATAACTATGTAATATTGGTTTGCTTAACTAAGCCAAAGATACTGTTTTATATGTCCAGTCTCATTTAAGCATTTACTCCACAGAATATGACTATATATCTTCATAGCTACTTCCCCAACTTCTTTATGACACACTCTCACCCGAATAAGACTACTACTCATGAATCCCTGGAAGAAAGCTCTGTTACCTAAAGGTATCTCATTAGCTATTAAGGACTTCCACTTCTAAGTGTGACAAAAAACAAAATCACACCACTAAGATCCTACTGCCACTTCTCCAAGATGAACAAACGAAAAATCTAAACGTAATACAAACAGCACACAGGCCAGCCTATGGCATGGTGGGTAAGGCAGCTGGACACCACATGACACAGGTCAAGTCCTAGACCCACTGGCTTGAAAAACATATGCTTTGGTGCCCAACATCCAAAAAGGAGAAATGGAAAAGAGACTGAAATGTGATCATCCCCTGGGGGGTGCTTTCTCACTTCCTCCTTTCACTCTCTCCAACAGGTGCATACAGCCTCTAGCAAATAAGCAAATGAAAAAGCAGACACTGGTGGTAAAAGGCAGAACTATTGTGACAGGTAGTATAACAGTAGGTTCCTGGGTCGGGGATTGAAAGAAACAATCAAGTACAAAAACACAAGCAGAAACTTTCTTTTTCATGTTATTATCTTACTTCTTTTTTTTAGAATTATTCTATTTAATTTTATCTATTTATTTTAATTTTACCAGAGAGGGACAGAGAGAGAGAGAGGCAGCGAGAAAGCAATCCACCAAGTCCAGGACTAGAACCGCGGTTTGCCATATGGTAGTCTAGTGCCCTTAACCACCATGCCACTTGCTGGTCCCCACAAGCAGAAACGTTTAAGAGGAGATTTTATGTGTGTGCATCTCTGTGTGTGTGTGTGTTTTAAGAGCGTTTTTTGTTTTTGTTTTTTTTTTTAAAGAGAGATTTTTGCTATAGGGCGCATGCACTCCCTAGAGAGACAGAGACCGAGAGAAAGCAAGAAATCACCCCCAGGGGGATGACCATGCCGTAATCCCTTCTCCTCTATTCTGCTCTCAGGATCTGTACACACATGCACATGTGCCAGGTGTGAGTTTTAAGCTGCCAGGTGCAAGACTCGAATCCTGGTTGACTACATGGGAGTCCAGTGATTTAACTATTACTCCATCTGCTGGCCCCAAGATTATTGTATATTTTTGGGGTTGTTTTGGGTTCCATTTTTGGTTAGGGGTTTATACCTTAGGGCGTGTACGCTAAGAAGAAATAGAGAGACAGAGACAGAGTGAAGGAAAGTAAGAAATCACCCCCCAGGGGGATAGCTACACCGCAATCCCTTCTCTATTCTCCTCCCAGGATCTTGGGCACGCACACACATGCACCCAAAGTGATTTTTCAAGCCATCAGGTCCAGAAATTAAACCATGGTCAGCATGTGGGAGTCCAGCGACATAACCACTATGCCACCTGCTACTCCTGATTATTGTATATAGTTTGATTATAATGATGATCTATCTAACTGTATATAGTTCTCCAAATTATTCAACTTGCATACCTGAAATGGATACATTTTGCTGCATATAAATAATACCTCAATTAAAAATTTTTACATTTTACTAGCAAGGACATTGTGTCTTACCGAGTTCTTGGTATAATATATATGACAAGGTTATATGTTGTGCTATTAATATATTTTTCATAATGTAGGTTGATACTATTACTCTACTAAATATACGTAATTTTTGTGACTAAGCAATTTTCAGAGAATACAAGATCTTGAAGGTAAATATGTGACAAAATCATTCTCAAAGGCTTCCTGAAACTGCCAGCAGTCTATTCTATTACCACCACCAACCCATCACTGGGTTTTGCTTTTCGAGTGTCCCAGTGAAGCGACCCATTCTCCCAGCCCACATGCCAGACCTCCCCTACTGAACCAGCAGAAAGTGACAGGCTAAGTCAGCCTACTTAGGAGCTAGATTTTACTTAGATATGTTAGAGAAATTTGGAGCTATACTACAAAGCCCAATTCAGACACTGAATTTAACTAAACACAATTTTTGGGGTACAATTATTTTATGCATCATCATTACTTATTTTATTTTACAATTTTACCAGAGCTAGAGAGAGAGGAGAAAGTAAGAAAGCAAACCACGAGGTCAGGGACTCAAACCATGGTTGACCATGAGGAAGTCCACCACGGCTTCCTGCCGGCCCCAACTGAACATGATTTAACATATAAAACTATCTGTTATATTTTCATATTCCCCCCCGCCCCAGCTAGCTTACATCTCAATCTAAATCCCTTTGGGACTGTAAATACTACTCGAAACTATTCTTTGGCCAGCCTGTGGTCTGGTGGTTAAGGCATCTGGATCCCACTTAGAGGAAGGCATGACTCAAGTCCTGGTCCCGGCGCATTGACATTGAAAACATGCTGGGCACATGGTCATGAGTACCCAAAACCCCAAAAGGAAGGAGAAATGGAGGAGAAGGTATTATGGCGTGACCATGCCCCGTGGGAGGTGCTACCTCACTTTCCCCCTCTTACTTTTTCCCCAGCGAGTAAACACAATTTAATTAGCAAATTAAAACTAAACAAAAGTATTCTTTCCCCACATGAAGCTTCTAGATTTATCCGCGGAAATTCTTAAAGCTCATTCTTCTCTCCAGCCTCATAAATAGGTCTGACAATAATACCTCTTATTCCTTTAAAACTTATTTAAATGTTTCCCTTTTACTGACTTGCAAAGAAAAACCTGCATCTTACTGAAGTCAAGGTGAGAGCTGTGTCAATCACAGCACTTTCATTTCACAGGTACAGAGAAGCAGCGAGGCTCACCTTGCCGTGGCCCATCTCTATTAATGGTCTCTGAGAGGCTGGGAGTGAAGAGACACACAGCATGCTGGAATGTAGGGGAACTCTGGAACATGAATGACTGGCAATATTCCATCACATTGGCGCAAATCTACAATGGAAGAACAGCAGTGACAAAACAATTAGCCCCAAATGCCCTATTATCATGGCATTCCAGATCTACAGGAGAACAAGGCTGTAAATCAATCTATAAAATGACTCAGATCTTTGGGCTTTTTATAAGTAAGTTTGTTTGTTTATTTCATGAAAGAGAAGCACCTCAACTGGGTCTCTCACACTATGATCTTCCCCCAGCCTTCCTAGCCAGCCTCATCTAGCTACATCCCGCGTGTAAAGGTAAGCCCCAGAACCAACCCCCAGTGTTCCATATGGCTCCCAGCATTACAAATCCATGCCGGGCCTCCTATCTGTAACTTTAATCAAATAGTTCCAGAAATATAAAAGACAGATCCATCATACCATTCTCAGCCTCTTACCTGCTGCATAGCCAGTTCAACCTCATCTTTCTTGCTCACTCTATCTCCTTCCACATTTTCATCTTGAAATTTAAATTGACGCAGTCTGTCAGAGCCACCAAAGCGACTTAGTAGTCCTAAGCACTGGCGCTATAGAAGAGAGAGACACTCTGTTGATATCTAGCTCAGTGAACTCTGTGGAATGCAATCATTCTTTAAAGTGTCATACATCTTCCAACTGAGCCAACTAAAGGTAACTCTATTAAAGTTTTCATAAAGGTATTTAATTAGCCGTCAGGTTCATTAAAAGAATACTAGTTTCTAAGGGCCAATAGGTGGCATGGTAGTTAAAGCGCTGGACTCCCACATGGCCAACCACAGTTTGAGTCTCAGACCTGGCAACTTGCTTTCTCACTCTCTCCCCGCTTTCTCTCTTTCTCTCTCTCTCTCTGTCTCTGTCTCTTTCTGGTAAGCACATATGCCCTATAGCAAACTTTTAAAAAATAATAGCTTTAAAAAAAAGATACAATTATTAAATCTAGGGAAAACAAAACTTTGCATAGAAAAGTAACACTATCCATGGTGTAATGATTATAAATGACATATATATGAGGCCAAGAGGTGACATAGTGGTTAAGGTGCCAGACTCCTACACAGCCGACTGTGGTTCAAGTCCTGGACCCAGCAACTTGAAACTTACGCCAGGCATATGTGCGTGCATGCTCAAACCCCTAGAGGAAAATGGAGAAGAAGGGATTACTTTATGGCCATCCCCCCCGGAGATGATTTCTCACCTTCTCTCTCTCTGGCGAGCACACTCACGCTATAGCAAAAAATCTCTCCAAAAAAATAAACAAATAATGGGACCAGCAGTTAGCGTAATGGCAACGTTGCTGGACTCCCATGCAGTCGACTGTGGTTCGAGTCCCAGACCCAGTGGCTTAAACTCACGCCAAGTGAGTATGCGTGCGTGCCCAAGATCCCAAGAGGAGAATGGAGAAGACACTGCGGTGTGGCCATCCCCCCTGGGGGGTGATTTCTCGCTTTCTGCCTCTCTGTCTCTCTCTGTCTAGCAAGCTCACACACCCTATAGCAAAAACCTCTCCAAAAAATAAAAAATAAACAAATAAAAATAAATGAGATGCATATAATCTTAATAAGGTAACACTGAATATTTATATAACCAAAATTAGTATGTAATTATATGGCAGACATTAAAAACATAAGGGTCAGGGGCACCACCCCTGGCACTGCTGCAAATATATATAAAATCTTGTCTTCCAAACACTTAACTAGGAATTGCCTGTCTTATTGACTATAACATAAATAATCAATTGACACACATTTTATACATTATGCATATTATATACATACATTTTGTACAATAAAGTGAGCTAGAGGAAATATAGCACTCTAAGTAACAGAAAATACATGTACGGTACTGTACCACATCTTCCAGTACATTTTATGAAAGGGATCCATGTATAAGTGGACTACACAGTTCAAACTCATGTTCTTTAAGGGTCAACTGTACTGAGTTTCAGGGTCTATGTGATGGGAGACATACAAATTATATGGTCAAGGAAAAGAAGTAAAGAAATCTAATTCTTATCCTCCTCAGTTAGAAGTCATCAGATGATTCCTAGCATGAGAAAATCAAGTACAGGTTGAGTGTTCCTTATGTGAAATGCTCAAGACCAAGTGTCTCAAATTTCAGATTTTTTTTTCAGATTTTGGAATATTTACATAAACATCATGACCTATCCTGGAAATGGGACCTCTGTCTAAACAAGAAATTCATTTGTTTCATACAAATCTAATACAATAGCATGAAGGTAGTTTTTTTTGTTAAATTGCCAGAGAGAAAGGAGAGGGAGAAATCACCACCCAATAGGGGATGGTCAGGCCACAATCCTTTCTCTTCCATTTCTCCATCCTGCTGGGATTTGGGGCATACACACAAAAAACATACACCCAGTGTATTTTTTTTTTTTTTTTTTGGAGAGATTTTCACTGTAGGGCGCGTGCGCTCGCCAGACAGACAGAGAGAGACATAGAGACAGAAAGCGAGAAATCACCCCCCAGGGGGGATGGTCACGCCGCAATCCCTTCTCCTCCATTCTCCTCTCGGGATCTTGGGCACGCACGCACACGCGCCCGGCGTGAGTTTTAAGCCACCGGGTCCGGGACACGAACCGCGGTCGACTATGTGGGAGTCCAGCGACATAGCCATTACGCTAACTGCTGGTTCCCGACCCAGTGTATTTTTCAAGCTGCTGGGGACAGGATTTGAAATATGTTGAGTCATGTGGGATCTGGCTCCCACAACCACTAAGCCATAGAGGCTGGCCACTGAGGGTAATTTTATGTGATATTTTCGGATGGCAATGTCTTGACTATGATCTATCACATGAAGTCAGGTGTGGAATTTTCAATTCAAGGCATCAAGTCAGTGCTCAAAAAGCTTTAGATTTTTAAAGCATTTTGGTTTTCAAGTTTCTGTATTAAGAATGTCTAGTCTACAGTAAAAATATAAGCATGTTATTTAGAGATATGAAAAAATCACTTAAGAGAGTTGAAAAAGACTGCCCAAATCTAGGGATCAGAATAGGGCAGATAGGTCAGAGAATTAGTATATTTTTAAACACATCTTATGGGTGCTATTTAAAGAAATAAAAATCAGTTACCTGGAATCTTCCAATATGTCCCTGTAGCTCCATTAAAGATCCTTCATTTACATCAACATCAAGTTCACTTAATATACCTATAAAATTTGGAATGTTTTAAAAATATAGCTTCCTAACAAAAGCATTAAAAACTATGGAGAGAGATTATAACACATTATATTCTTTATGTACATGAATAAATTCTTGCATGAAAGAGTCCTGAGAAACATGATTTTACAAAGACTATAAGACTGTAAGTGCCTTTTATATATTAATACCAGCATATGTGCATTCCTATATACTCTAAAATCTACATTGAATTGCGAATTTTAAAATAATTTTTTAAAGTTTTCAAGAAAAATCTCTAACTTTTATTTATAACCATAAAAGTTAACATTTCCTAAATTCAGTAGTAAATTACTTTCTTTTAAGACTTAAGGATATAAAACACTAAAAATGAGGGACCAGCAGATGGCATAATGTTTATGTCATAGGACTCCCACACAGTCAACTGAGGTTTCAGTCCCAGACCTGGACGCTTAAAACTCATGCAGGACACATATGTGAGCGTGCCCAAAATCCCGAAAGGAGAATGGAGGAGAAGGGACTGTGACGAAGCCATACCCCCTGGGGGCATGGTTTCTCGCTTTCTGTCTCTGTCTCTGTCTGTCTGGCGAGCGCACATGCCCTATAGCAAAAACCTCTTCAGGAAAAAAAAAAAAAACAAAACCGACCTCATCACTTTCTCTCTCACATTAGGGCAGGAATTATTCTAAAATCCACATTTACAGGTCACACAGTGGTACAACAATAAACTATCCTGATGCTAATGAAGGCAGACCCACGTGGGAAGCCAATTCCCATTTGGAGGCCTCCCTGGTTACACCGGCATGCATGTGCCCATGATCCAGGCCGGCGGAGGATGAGGTAAATCATGGTGTCAGGGCCCTGCTCAGGTGCTGTCTGTCTGTCTCCCTTTTTCTGTTACTCTCACTCATGGAATAAATACACTTAAAATAAAAAATAAAAATAAAATGACATAGAGTAAAGAAATTACATAGAAAAAAGTGACTAAAATACCTTAATTTTTCCTTTTATCGTAGTGATCATTTCAAAGCTAAAGTTTCTTCACCGTGAAGAAACATTGTAAATTCAGCGATTTCTTGTTTGCTTTAATTAGCTTTTAATCTGCTTAATTCAAGTAAACTTAATATTTATTTTCTGTATCTTTGTTGCCATCACTCTCTCACACATGTACACAAACATAGGTCAATGACTTAAAAGTTATTTGTCAAATGTTAGCGTTTGGTATTTTCTAGGTAGTAAGACTCTGAGTGTTAATTATCTCCTTGGACCTTCTGAATTTCTTTATAAGGGGCATATATCATTTTTGTAAATGTATTACTTAAGTAAAGACAGTTAACTCTGTTACAGAACCAATTTTGAATATGTCAGATGTTGCTGCAGAGTAACCCAAACCTCATTCTACGAAGCATGTATCTTTCTGTACAGAACTATTACAAGTCCATGCAACATAATCAACTCACCAGGAAGGGCTGCTTTACTTATAATTCCTGTCAGCAGAGCCAGTTCTTGCAAAGACCCAGCACTGACATCCTGACAGCGTAAAATTGCTTGTATGGTATCAGAATGCGAAATGAGAAACTGCAACACCTAAGCCGTGGGAAGAAGAAAACAGAAGAAACAGAGGTCGGACAGTAGAGAACTACATCATAAACTTACAATTCATCTGTTTAATAATGTCAAAGCAAGTAATTCAATATAAAAGGAAGAGTAAGATAAATTGTTCTCTGCACAGCCATAGTTTATTTCTCTAGGAAGCAAACACGTAATGAAAATTAACAAGAAATCCAAAGATTATATCCAAGTCTACAAATTAATAATGCAGAGGATACTAAAGAAGAGTATAATAAAATTTGGAACGTCTCTATATGAAAATATGATTTGACCTCTAATTCTCTTTACTGTTTGTTCAAACGTAACAAAAGAATTTAAGATGACTAGGTATAAAAATGACTACTGAATTTAAGAAGCTGCTCTATGATGTCTGACTAGCATGACGTGGAGAAAATACTACAAAAGCTTGTGTCTAATTCTCCCTCTGATGTGGTAAAAACAGAACCATAAATCTTGACCTCCAAACTCTGTCCTTCTGTGTTGTCATTTATAGCACACCATCTGGAGGATTCTCTCTGTAGCTCCATGTGTGAATATCTCAATGAGATTATAAACGCCTGGAAGGCAGATACTATGCCAAAACAAGCCAAGAATCTGAATCACTCAAGAACTGTGCCCACTTTTGTTAACGTACACTCCCAACCTCAGCCCATAATTGCTTGGTTGTGGAGCTTAATAATCTGTGCATTTTTAAGAAACTTCTCAGGTGATTCTGGTATAGTAACAACAAAACTGGTATTAGGGAACCAATGTCTTGTATCAAAACGTCCCACTGCTACCAAAAACATCCTAATTTCCACGAAGACAACAAAAACCTCCAGTCTTAAAGAACTGACTTAAGGGGGACCAGCAAATGGTGTAATGGTTACTTTAATGGACTCCCATATAGCCGACTGTGGTTCCAGTAGGAGGCCTGAAACTGCCTCTGGACACGTGTGCGTGCATGCCCAAAACGCAAAGAGGAGAATGGAGGAGAAGGGATCATGGTGTGGCCATCCTCCGTGGGGGATGGGGAAGGTGATTTCTTGCTTCATGTCTCTGTCTCCTTGTCTATCCAGCAAGCACATGCATCATACAGCAAAATTCTCTCTCTTAAAAAAAAACAAAAAACCCAACAACTGACTTGAGGGTCACATGTGAAAAGGGTACATCATCACCTGGACTGCTGCAGTAAAGATAAGGTGGCGATGGAAACAGGAGCCTCTGTCTAAGTGAGACAGGCCAGAGGCCTGATGGCAGGATAAGCAGACAAAATTACCAGAAATCAAAGTGTGTTAAGACACAGTTCCTGGGACCAGCGGTTAGCGTAATGGCTATGTCGCTGGGCTCCCATGTAGTCAACCGCAGTTCAAGTCCCGGACCCGGTGGCTTAAAACTCATGCCAGGCGCATATGTGTGCGTGCCCAGGATCCTGAGAGGAAAATGGAGGAGAAGGGATTGCAGTGTGGCCATCCCCCTTGGGGGGGTGATTTCTCGCTTTCTGTCTCCCTGTCTCTCTCTGTCTTTTTCTGGTGAGTGCACGCACCCAATAGCAAAAACCTCTCCAAAAAAAAAAAAAAAAAAAAAAAAAAAAAACACAGTTCCTGAGGGACTAGAGTATAATAAGGTTAACATGATAAAAAAAAGTAGATTTGTGATACCCTAATTCATCAGCAAAAAGTTACAAATATTAAAGAAACACAGAAATATGTTTATTTGAAAGTTCAATGAAAATAAACTAATTTCTGGTACTTAAAAGAAAAATATGTTTAATAATTTTTTTATTTAACTTTATTTATTATGATGATGATAATGAAGATGATTATTTGACCAGAGAGACAGAGCAAAAGAGAAAGTGAGAAAGCAAGCCACCAGGTCCAGGACTGGAACCACAATTAGCCATGTGGGAATCCAGTGCCACCTGCTACCAGTCCCAAGAAAAAAAATTTTGATAGAAAATTCACTTATGTGGAATCAGCAGGTGTCATGGTAGTGAAGACGCCAACCATGGCTTGAGTTTTGGACCTGGCAGTTTGGTTCCTCATTTTCCCTCTGTCTGTCTGTCTGTCTGTCTCTCTCCCCCTATCTCTCTGGTCAAATAAAAAAAAATTAAAAATTAGGGACTGGCAGTTAGCATAATAGCTATGTCGCTTGACTCCCATGTAGTTGACCGCAGTTCAAGTCCTAAACCCAGCAGCTTAAACTCACGTCAGGCGCGTGTGCATGGGTGCCCAAGATCCCGAGAAGAGAATGGAGGAGAAGGGATTGCGGCGTGGCCATTCCCCCTGGGGGATGATTTCTCACTTTCTGTCTCTATGTCTCTCTCTGTCTTTTGAGCGAGCACACACACCCTCTAGCAAAAACCTCTCCGAAAAAGAAAAAAATTTAAAAATTAAATTAATTCTTAAAAAAAAAAAGAATATTCACTTATGTGAGCTACATCACTGTCTAAATATCACATATAAATGTGGCGTTATCATCCACCTTTTATGTTTTCTACAAGGCCTCTTAGAGTCTTCTCTCAAATGCATGGTTGGGTTATCTTTCAGAAGGCAGCTTATTCCTCTTGCAACAACTGCTTTCTTTTATGGAACAATTTCAAACTCTTGCATTCCATCTCACTACTCTATTAAGTGGCTAGTGTTTCATTCAAAAGGAGGGTAAAAAAACGGGTACCCTGGTTCGAAACCAAGTACAGGGGTCTGTTTTCTACGTCCCGCTCTGTAACAAACAGTAGGATTAAACCCACTTAGGCTTCCTATGTGAAAGGTTTCAGCACCTACACTGAGGATTAGACAATTTCTAAACCAGCGAGTCGTCTTACCTGCCCTGCTGCCTGCAAGTGCTGGGCCATGCTGGATGTGAGGATGACCTGGCAGAGCTGGAGAGCTGGAAGAAGAATCTGGCGGTACCGATCCACGGGTGTGGGGATGAACACTGGGGGCTCTCTCATGCCAAACATGCTTCATTCATTTCAACCCAGCAAGGAGAGAATAACAGTCCTAGTATTAAGGTACACACTTCACAATTCCTTACCACTCACATGCCAAACTACAGCCAGCTGAGTAAGATGTGAGACTACCAACGAGTTCTCTGAGTCCCGTGTGTGTGTGTGTGTGTGTGTGTACATATCAGTAGTTCAATGAAATGATCTATTTGCTTAAACTTGTAACTGAAGTAGTAAAACGGAGTTATTTGAATTTTGAGATTTTTTTTTTTTTTTGGAGAGGTTTTCACTATAGGGTGCGTGCGCTCGCCAGACAGAGAGAGACAGAGAGACAGAAAGCAAGAAATCACCCCCCAGGGGGGATGGTCACACCGCAATCCCTTCTCCTCCATTCTCCTCTCGGGATCTTGGGCACACACGCACACACGCCCAGCCTGAGTTTAAGCCACCAGCTCCGGGACTCAAACCGTGGTCAACTATGTGGGAGTCCAGCAACACAGCCGTTACTCCATCTGCTGGTCCCAAACTTTGAGAATTGTTATTCAAGAAAACTTGTATATGTTGAAAATACAAAGCTTGAAACCTCCCAAACATTTACTATTCTTTTTTTTTTGGAGAGGTTTTCACTATAGGGTGCGTGCGCTCGCCAGACAGAGAGAGACAGAGAGACAGAAAGCAAGAAATCACCCCCCAGGGGGGATGGTCACACCGCAATCCCTTCTCCTCCATTCTCCTCTCAGGATCTTGGGCACACATGCACAAGCGCCCAGCGTGTTTTAAGCCACCAGGTCCAGGACGCGAACCGCGGTCAACTACGTGGGAGTCCAGCAACATAGCCATTACGCTAACTGCTGGTTCCCAACATTTACTATTCTTTTTATGTTCCCTTGGGCCATAGATACAGACACTGTGGATAAGAAAACTAGACTCTCACACAGCTAACCACAGGTCAAGCTTTGGACCTAGTGGCTTGCTTTCTCTTTCTCACTCTCTCACCCACATGCCCTTTGCAAAATAAAAAAAATGATAAATTAAATTAAATAAATAAGTCTTGGGACCAGCTGTTGGCATAATGGCTGTATCACTGGATTCCCATGCAGTTGACCGTGGTTTAAGTCCCGGACCTGGTGGCTTAAACTCATGCCGATGCGTGTAGATGTGTGTACGCGCATGCCCAAGATCCTGAGAGGAGAATGGAGAAGGGATTGTGGTGTGGCCATAACACAGGGGGGGGGGAGGGAGGGTGATTTCCCCCTTTCTATCTCTCTTGTCTTTCTGGAGAGCAAACGTACCCTATAGCAAAACCCTGTCCAAAATAATTAAATAAGTAAATAAATAAATAAGTCTTTAAAAAAAAAAGGATTAGAAAGGTACATATTACTAACAAAATTCTCTCCCATTTCCTCACATTGCTACTCTAAAATTAAAATAAACATCAGTACCTACCTACTTTTATTAGCAACTATTTATTATTAGTAAATGACAGGGACATACAACAAAAAATAAACAAAGATGAAAAACAAAACAAGATGAAAGAGTACTGCTCACATAGAATTAGAAGCCACTGGCAAAATTATACTTAGAATACCTTTTTTCTTAATAACATTTATTGCGAGCTTAGCCTGACTAATCTGCATGGACACTTACCCCTGTGGGTCCATTTCTGGGCGCATGTTATAGACTTGGCATTGTGCCAGTCTCACGATCACCCCAGATCTCAGCAGCTCTAAAGCACCCTGCTGTATCTTAGCCACTCTCGTGAGGAATGCCTACGAAGTTTCAGAAGGAATAAATAGCATCAGTGGTGAGATCATGTCGGATGGCCTCAGAAAATGACACATTCTCAGGGCATATTTCTCATCTTTAGTCACCAGGGAAGAGAAATGCTAGGCTAGCCTCAGAGCACGTCACACAGCCTTCTTCCTAGGAGGTTTAGAGGACCGAGCGTACAACTTCTCTAAAGTGCGAGCACACGGAGCCAGCATGGTCAAGCAGTCAATCAAACTGCGGTTTCTCTCTTCAGCACGTGGGCTCATAAGACGGGAGGGAGTCTGTCTCTTCTGTCTCTACTACTAGAGCCATGCCTGGCATATACTGAATAGCAGGTATTTAATAAGTACTCATTAAATAATGAAGGAAGGCGAAAAAAGGGTGAACAAAGAAATGCATATTTTAGTGGTTCTATTATTATGACATTTGTGACCATTTTAACCATGAGGAAACAGAAATCAAAGCAGAGTTGAAGGCAAGGAAACAATGAATTATATACTATTTTGAAAACTCTTGTGTTTAAAAGTAGCAGCACGTCAACACAGGAATTTTCAACAGGGAATTAACACAGTCTGAGAGGTAACCATGTTACTGAATCCCGTGAAGCACTGAGTGTCACATCACCACCATCAGCAACCTGAGTGAACGAGGAAGCAGCAGTTCCATTGTCCAACAAACCCTCTTGGGATCATTTCAACCCACCTTTTACACTCTGAGAAGGTTCATTTCTAACAGGTCCCCCAATTCAACTCCTTAAAAATGAATGCACCATATGACAGAAATATTCGATATGTATGTCGCATTCATCTTTTCTAATACATCTACATCCCCTAGAGGAAATGACCTCAATGTCACATGTTTACAAACATCAGATGTCTATAAAGCCTTACCATTTTGGATTCATAAGTATAGAGAGCTTTTAAGAGAGGAGGCTGTGGAGTGAGTAAGCTCTGCAAGGTACGGTCATCGTCCACCAGGCTGTCCACGAGGACCTTCAAATAGCCGCTGTTGGAAATATACAGGAGCCACTGCTGCTGCTTATCTACAGAGACGATCCGATCGAGTAGAGCCAGGGCCAGCATCTGGAGCAAGAGGAAACCAGAGTCCAAAACGCAGAGATGGCTACCACCATCAGATAGTCATCACTGTAACCTAGAAATATTAAGGACTTTGCTCATAAAAAAAGGGTTGCTTGGGACCAGCAGATGGCATAGTGGTTATGTTGCTGGTCTCCCCATGTAGTCAATGCGGTTCGAGTCCCAGACCTGATGGCTTGAAACTCACACTGGATACATGTGTGGGCATGCCCAAAATCCTAAGAGAAGAATGGAAAAGGGATTGTGGTGTGGCCATCCTCCCTAGAGGGTGATTTCTTGCTTTCTGTCTCCGTCTCTCTGAGGAGCATACACACCCTACAGCAAAAAATCTCTCTTAAAAAAAAAAAAAAAAGGGAAATGATTGCTTATAATACATTTCCTCATTTAGTATTTTTAAGAAATTGAAAACTTTATCTCCTTTTCTGTATTAATAAGAGGAATACACTCAGAGTAGTTACATTTCTTAAACAAAACCTAACACATTAAAATGAGGGCATCAGGTCAGCCAGTGGCATGGTGGTTTATGGTGGTGGATCCCACATGATCAACTGCACAATTGAAGACCTAGACCTGGTCCCTTAAAAACACCCTGGGCACATGCGCATGTGTGCCCAAAATCTTGAAAGGGAGGAGAAAGGGAGGAGAAAGGGAGGAGAAAGGGAGGAGAAAGGGAGGAATTATGACATGACCACATGACCATCCTCCATGGGGAGTACTTTCTCACTTCCCCCTATCTCTCCATCTCCTGTCTCTGTCTCTCTCTGGCTAGCACATGTGTTGTCTAGCAAATTAAAAAAAAAAAAAAAAAAAACTTTTAAAAATATAAAGGCGCTAGTGGTGTTGTGGAGGTTAAGGACCCTGGATCCTGGGGCTGGCAGGTGGCATGATGGCTAAGGTGGCTGGATTCCCACATGGCTGACCGTAGTTCGAGTCCCCGACCTGGCCGCTTGCTTTCTCACAAATTAAAAAATAATAATAAGTAAAATAAACAATTCTAAAAAAAAAAAGACACTGAATCCCACGTGGCCGAATCTGCAGTTTGATTCCCAGTCCCTCTCACTGGGAGTGCTTCAACGCCTAAAATCCCAAGAGAAGAATGGAAAAGGAACTGCAAGGTGGCTATGCCTCCTGGTGGATGACTTCTCACTTTCTCTCTTTTGTCTCTCTATGGTGAGCACATACACCCTATGGCAAATAAAAAAAGTATAAGTGTTTTGTCATAAAAAATTTTAAGATCCTGGGACCAGCAGTTAGCGTAATGGCTATGTTGCTGGACTCCCATGTAGTTGACCGTGGTTCGTGTCCCAGACCCAGTGGCTTAAACTCATGCCGGGCGCGTGTGCGTGCATGCCCAAGATCACAAGAGGAGAATGGAGGAGAAGGGATTGCAGCATGCCCATCACCCCAGGGGGTGATTTCTCGCTTTCTGTCTCTCTGTCTCTCTCTGTATTTCTGGCGCGCGCATGCGCCCTATAGCAGAAACCTCTTCAAAAAAAAAAAAAATTTTAATATCCACACAACACTTCTCCATAATATACATTTTTTCCATGAACTTTTAAAGACACTTTGTATAAGAAATACACGATCTTGGGACCAGCAGTTGGCATAATGTCTATGTCGCTGGACTCCCATGTAGTTGATCGTGGTTTGAGTCCTGGATCCAGTGGCTTAAACTTACGCCAAGTGTGTGTGCATATGTGCCCAAGATCCCAAGAGGAGAATAGTGGAGGAGGGATTGAGGCGTGGCCATCCCCCTTAGGGGGTGATTTCTTGCTTTCTGTCTCTCTGTCTTTCTCTGTCTTTCTGGTGAGCATATGCACCCTACAGCAAAAACCTCTCCAAAAAAAAAAAGAAATACACAATCTTAAAAATGTATTCATGTTTCTCCCTGCATTCAAATATATTTTTAAAATATAATAAAAATTAACGATAAAATAATTTACATTTTATCTTGCTTTTTTTTTTTTGAGAGAGAAAATAAGAATGCACATGTGGGGGGATGTGGTGGTATTTTTGACAAAGTCAAAATCACCATGAACTTTTCCTGCCCCTGCCACCTCCTAGCAAGGACCACATGTGCCACCATGCCCAGCTGTCTAGATTGGGCTGGGGGCTGAACCTGGAACGCCCTGTAGGTCTAGCCAGTGTAGCTGAGGATTACCCTGCTTTTAAAATCCTGTTTCCCAGATTGTTCTAAAATATTATTTAAATGCTACATAATTTAACACTAAAAGGAACTTCTCATCTCTCTGCATCATCGCCGGAGTGCCACATGTTTTAAAGAAATATCAATGGGACCCTGTCTCGGTGGCACGGGCAGTAACATACTGGAGCCACATGGCAGTCTGCAGGATGGGATCCCAAATCAGCCTGAAAATATGCCAGGCTCATGCTCCCCCAGGATCCATTCCGAGGAGCTCGAGGCCTGGGAGGAGGGAAGCACAGAGTGACAAAGCCATGTTGGGGGTGCCTCTCCCACTCTTTCCCACACATATGCACGAGCTTTCTCGCGTGCAAAAAAAGTTAGAAAGAAAGGTAATAGATAATATAGACATATAATAGGCAGCAAAAGATATATTTAGTATAAAGATGATTTATCCACCATTTTATCAACCAAAGATTTCTGCTGCCTTTGCCACTTTTCCTACCAGCCAACCTCAAAATTGGCAAAAGTAATTCTAAAGGGAAATTCTATAAGCAAAATTAAACAAAATATGAATAAACAAAACAGAAGTTCCAAATTATAGCAAACAAGCCAATTCATTATAATCGGGAAAATAATTTTCAATATGTATCATCCATTTTAAAAGCCGATTCAGTTAATAACTTAAGTCAAAATACTTATTCAATTAGAGGACCAGTTGGTGGTGCAGCAGTAATGCAACTGAACGGACATGAGAAAAAGGCTGAGTTCAGGTCCCAGGACTTCCCTGAGCATGCCAGGAGGGTTTCTGTGCCAGAGGGCTGGGTCAGCTGAAGCTGGGATTGATCTCAGAGTGAAGACCCAGCTGGGTACATTGTCTGTCTTTTTCTCTCTTAGGTAAGAAATAAATAAAAATGTTTAAAATACATATTCAGTTAGAATACTAAACCAGGGTTACTTTACCCTTCCAATCTCATGACCATCACAGGCATCTCGACAAACCACTTCCATGAGGGCAGCACCATAACTCTCAATGATGGCTATGTTTTCTCGCTGTAATTTACTAAATACATCTTCAGGGGCTGTCAGTCTTTCCCACATAGTTTTCTTAGCTAAAAAGTTGAAAATAGGAAAAACACTCCAATAAAAAGCAATTTAGTAACTAAGTGATCATATTGCAATTTTTTTTAAAAGTCCTTCTGGACTAACACTGGGCAGTTCTCGAACACTGTATAAGAGAAAACTGTGTCCCAGTGGCAGACCAGAGTTTGAGTCCCAGGCCTGGCAGCTTGGAAAAACATACCAGATGTACATAAGTGTAATCAAGATCCCAACAGGATAAAGAACTGAAGGAAAATATGACTAGGCCCCATTAAGTGGTGCTTTCCCTCCCTCTTGTTCTATACACATACACACACAAATTTCCTCTGACGTTAAAGAGAAATGAATACATTAAATAAAACAATAATTTATATTTCAAACTAATGATTTTTTCCCAACATCATCACAGTAGTTTAAATTGACCTCTGAATGATTTCTTATACAAAGAATGTTATAGAGCCCCCCCCTAGTGCTTCAGTGGTAACTATACCAATGTAATTAAAGGAAATGTTAAAAAAAAAAATTTAGAAAAGGGAGTATGTGGGAAGTATTGGAGTAGAGATTCCATTACCATCTCTCTTTTTTTTAAAAAAAAAAAAAAAGCTCATGCTTGTTTAAAAAGCTTCTTGTAACTATTCTGCTTTCATCCCTGACCTTGAAAATATTTTCAAACATTTTTTTAAGTGGATACTACATTTCCGTAAACTTAACATTTGGCTTCTATTACCTTCTAAAATACTATGGAATTATAGACAACCACTACAAAAAGAATAAGATAAGCTGGGTCTTATACACACAGTGGCTTTTAAGAATCGATGTACAAAATAACACGTATAAACAGAAGGGCATGGGACCAGCAATTGGTGTAATGACTTCGTCACTGGACTCCCATGTAGTTGACCACATTTCGAGTCCCAGGTCCAGTGGCTTAAACTCACACCGGGCGTGTGTGCGTGCATGCCCAAGATCCTGAGAGGAGAACGGAGAAGGGACTGCAGCATGGCCATCCCTCCTGTGGAGTGATTTCTCGCCTGCTGTCTCTGTCTTTCTGGTAAGTGCACACGCCCTATAGCAAAAACCTCTTAAACAAACAAAGAAACAACAAAAATTTAGGAAAAAAAAAAAAACAGAAGGGCGTACAGAAAGTCCAGGATCAGAAGGTACTTATAATATGTTCTTAACAAACAGAAGAACAATTTAAGTGCTTTAATAATTATGTTGAGACTCATTTGTTGTGCACAGTCAAAAAATGCACCAGTTGGGACCAGCAGTTAGCATAATGGCTATGTCGCTGGACTCCCATGTAGTTGACTACAGTTCAAGTCCTGGACCCAGTGGCTTAAACTCATGCTGGGCACGTGTGCGTGCGTGCCCTAGATCCCGAGAGGAGAATGGAGGAGAAGGGATTGCGGTGTGGCCACCTCCCCTGGGCGATGATTTCTCGCTTTCTGTCTCTCTGTCTTTCTGGCGAATGCAAGCACCCTATAGCAAAAACCTCTCCAAAAAAGGAAAAAAAAAAAAAAAAGTACCAGTGACCTTTTTTTTTTTTTTTTAAATTTAAAGTCATCAGCACTAAAAAAGAAAGGGTTAGGAATCCAATCTAATTTAATTCTAATAATTGAACTAGTTTGCTATTTGTTAGGAACTTGTAATTTCATGGGGCCAGCAGGTGGCACGGTGGTTAAAAATGCTGGACTCCCACTGGGCTGACCACGGTTTGAATCCCAGCCCTGGCTGTTTGCTTTTTCTCTCTCTTGCTCTTACTCTGTCCCTCTCTAGTCAGATTAAAATAAATAAAGTTAAATAAAATAATTCTTTTAAAAAAAAAAGAACTTGTAGGGAACCAGCAGTTAGCGTAATGGCTATGTCGCTGGACTCCCACGTAGTCGACCGCGGTTTGTGTCCCGGACCCGGTGGCTTAAAGCTCACGCCGGGCACGTGTGCGTGCGTGCCCAAGATCCC
>NW_006159610.1:3452120-3481747 GCF_000334495.1 Tupaia belangeri chinensis | reverse complement strand
CGTGGCCATCCCCCCTGGGGGGTGATTTCTCGCTTTCTGTCTCTATGTCTCTCTCTGTCTGTCTGGCGAGCGCACGCGCCCTACAGTGAAAATCTCTCAAAAAAAAAAAAAAAAAGAACTTGTAATTTCTTATATAAGAGTATATACGAAGTACTAGATATCACTGTATTAACAGAAACGTCTGTACAGGGTCAGCAGGTGACCTGGAAGTTAAGGAGGCTGGATCTCACATGGCCAACTCCATCTCCAAGCTTTGGACCCGGCAACTTGAAAATGATGCTGGATGCATATGCATGCATACCCAAAATCCCAAGAGGAAAATGGAGGAAATGGGATTATGCTGTGGCCATTCCCCACTTGGGGTGACTGCTTACTTTCCCCCTCTGTCTCTTTTTCTGTTTCCAGTGAGTACACATGCCCTATAGTAAAGATAACAAAAATTGTAAAAAAAAAAAAAAAAAAAAAAGCTGCCTACAATTTAAAAAACAGCATTAACCAGTACTTTAAATAGGTATATCTTTTAGCCAAGAACTTCTGGTTCTTATTACTTACTTAAAAAAAAAAAATCTAGTACAAAAACACTAGTACAAAAGGACATGCGTACTCTATTGAGTTTACACTTGTAAAGCCTTTTTAAAGATCAGTTACTAGAATTTAATAAAATAAAAATACTCGCATATGGCAACTCCACCATGAAGCATCCTGGGAAATGGAGGCATGTGAAAGAATATTTGATGCAGCATTTTTGTGATTATAAAAAAATTAGTAACAATTTAAATGCTCATGAGTAAGGAAAGTAATTAAATAAATGTCACATCCAAACTATGCGATAGAGCCATTTTTAAAAGACCCAATTATAACAGCTACCTCCTAGGGAAGATGCAGTACAAAGGGAAGAAATACATTGTACAAATATGTAGAACAAATTGTTTGATGTGGCTGGAGGCACAGGAGGGAGTTACACAAGCACAGGAAGCTAAAGTACTCTGAGGATATTTGTTTTGCTATAGTACTGGCACTATCTTCCTAATTCTTTTTTTTTTTTTTAATTGACAGAGCGATTACCAGAGAGAGATGTCAGGCTGAATCCTTTTCCCTCCGTTTCTCCATCCTGTCAGAATGCTGGGCGCACGCACACATGCACCTGGAATGTATTCTAGGCCAGTAGGGCTGAGATTCAAACTACGGTCAGCCACATGGGCTCTGACCCCCAATACACAATGCTTAACCACTACGCTACAGGGCTGGCCCCTATCTTCATAATTTTTTTTTTTTTTTTTTAATGCCAAAGGGTGCATGTGTTAGTCAGTGAAACAGAGACAGAGAGGGAAAAGGCACCCCCGATCGGGCATGGTCACATTACAACTCTTCTCCCCATTTGTCCATCCTGTCAGGATTTTGGGCACACACACATGCCCAGCGTGTTTATCATGCCACTGGGATCATGATTAAAACATGATCAGCTATGTGGGATTCAGCTCCCTTAACCACTAGACAATGAAGCTGGTTCATATCTTGATCATTTTTAAAAAACTAGACATTCTTTCTTGACCTTAGAGTGCTTCAATAATTATATCAAGACTCATTTATTATGGTATGCATAATCAAAGATGCATAAGTGAGGGGCCAGCAGGTGGTGCAGTGGTTAAGACACTGGACTCCCACACAGCCAACCATGGTTTGAGTCCTAGATCCGGAGACTTGAAACTCAGACCTGGCATTTGTGCATACGTGCCCAAACCCTGAGAGAAGAGAATGCGCCATGACTGTCCTCCTTGGGGGTGGTTTCTCACTTTCTCTGTCTGTCTGTCTGGTGAGTACAGGCACTCTAGAGCAAAACTCTCTCTTAAAAAAAAAAAAAAAGATCGGGGGCCAACAAGTGGCTTGGTGGTTGAAGAGCTGGACACTTCCACATGGCTGACCCCACAGTTCGAGTCCTAGACCTGGCAGCTTGATTTCTCACTTTCCCTTTCTCTCTGTCTCTTTCTGGTCAACTTGAAACAAACAAACAAACAAAATAATGACAATGAATAAAATAATTTTTAAAAAAAGATGCACATGATTTTTTTTTTTTAATTTAAAGCAATTATCACTAAAAGCAAACAGCTAGAAATCTGATCTAATTCTACCTGCTTCTAAGGTGTCTGGTTCATCTGGTCTCTGGGCAATCTGTAAGTAATAAAGCAGAGAGCCATACAGGTGAGTCCTCACTCTCTGGAATCCACCACCTAGAAAGATTACAGAGAGTCGAATGAAACTTTTTTGAAAGTTAAAACAAATATAAAAGTTGTAATTTATATGAAATTTAGATGAAAAAAAAAACCTGTTTTCAAAATGAAGTCCAACAGTTTCTTCAATATGATGTGAAGTGAAGAATCTCCAGTAGAAGCAAATCCCACGAGTGGGCTTTCTGCTGGAGGTGAGGTGAAAGAACTATCGAGCACGAAAGCGTAATTGGCCTCTCTGGGTCCTGGGACTAATGGCTGCTTCTGATCTGTGCGGACAGCCTGGCTTAAGTGAGCAGTCAGGGTGAACACTGCACCGGCAACCACTGGCATCAACTCCTGTGCTGCTTCATCATCCAGAATCTTAAAGTACAAAGGCAAATTAGAGCAAAGAACCGGCTTCCAGCTACAAGTATTAACAAGTGCTATATACATTTAACTGGTCAAATACTGTAACAATAATGGAGTACAGAACTGTTCAAGCAAGAAAAACAAAAGCTAATATATATGGATATATTTAAATATAATGCTGCTTAACAGGTACCCTTAGCCAGATGGGATTTCTATCAGAATTCCCTACAAAGGTATTTTGTTTTTGTTTTTATGTTTTGAAATTCACATAAATTGCCTCACCACTAGAGTCATAATCAGTAGGTTTAGGTGAGATCTGTCTGTGTACTTTTACATAGCTCCTCGGATATTTCTGATACATGCTCTGGTTGAAGGCTACTACTGTAAAAATCCATTCTTCTCTTAAGAAATGACTTAACACTGATATTGCACAATTTTATTTTACTCCTAATCTAAAATAGAGAAAAGAAGGATGTCAAAATCTATTTGTTTAAATGGTGTGTATGTGTGTGTGTGTGTATCTGTTCAGGAGTGTAACAGAAGTTAGGAAGTGTGTCACCTTGTCATGCACATCCTGTAAAATGTCACGGATAATCAGCTGTCGATCCTCAGCCTGGATGAGGTCCTGGGGACAGGCTGTCAGGATGATTTCCACCAGCTGCCTCCACGACTCCAGCGCATGCCGCTTTGCGTGGAGGCACTGCAGCAATTTGTTCCTTCCCACCACGTACTGAAGGATGGTGCTGATTTCCTAAAGCCACAGAAATCGAATCACAAGGTTAGCACACAGCAAGTGTCTGTTATCGACCGCTTCCTATTTTTAACACCGTCAGCTACCCAGAGAGCATTCCTCTGAAACCCTACCACATGCGAATTGAGCAGCAGATATCTTTCATGTTATTTTGGTGGCCACGTCTATGAAGTAACATACTGTTTAAGACTGTAAGTGTGAGTGTGTGTGTGTGAGTGTGTGTGTGTGAGTGTGTGTGTGTGTGTGTGAAAAACAGAGGACAAAGGTGGTAGAGATGGGAACGAGCTATTTAAGTCCATTTTCATTCTCATTGCAACCGTTTACTTCTACCCACTCTGAAGCAGTAGAACCGCCTACAATTCAAGTTCAATGGCATGATTCCCTGACATTTTGCTTTGCCTGTCTCTCGCTGTGGCCGTGCCAGCTATGTTTCCATAAATTTGGGTTTTCCCACATAACCACTTACCCCTAACTCCTCACTTATAAAGACAAATGATTGTCTCCTCCCTCATGATGGGGAGCAAGTGAAGTCTTAATGCATAACATGGTCAGGCTGTAACATTAACTAGCCTAACAGAAACGATGTTACTTATTTTGGCATAGCAGATGTTAACTGTAGCATAGTCTATAAATGAAGTTATAAAATCAAAAGTAAACAATAAACATACAAAAAACACCCAAAAGGGAAAGATTCCAGGTCAACAGGTAGCAGAGAGGTTAAGGGGCTCGATCGCACATGGCCAGCTTCGTGATTCAAGTCCCAGACATGGTAGCTTGAGAATCACGTCGGGCGTGTGTGCGGACATGCCCCAAATCCCAAGAGTGGAGAAGAAGAGATTGTGGTATGGCCACTTCCCCAGGGCGGGGGTGGTGGGGGACGGGACAGGTAACCTCTCGCTTTTTCACTCTCTGGCAAGTGCACATGCCCTGTTGTAAAACCTTAAAAAAAAATTAACAAGTGAAAGGTACCATTACATGTTAACTTTTAAGTAACTTACTAACAGTAAGCTACATGTCAACTTCTCGTTTTTCAACCAGCAACTTAAGCAATTTAACGAGCTGATAGAGCTTACCTCCATTAGGAGAGGTCTCTGTCCTATGGCTGCCATACCCTGAAGGGCATTCACTTCAGCTACAAGAACTCTATGAAGAAGCTATAAGCAGAAAGAGGGAAACAAGGCCATTTCAGACACTGGTAGAATAACACCTAGCGGTTACTATAAACTGCCTAAAGGGAAAAAGCTTTAAAACCCTGATTAATATCTAGTATCGGCCCTAATTTCCAGACAAAAATATTAAATATCACCCACATTCCAGAAGGAGAAACCAAAAAGCTTCTGTGGCAGGTAAGTCAACATGGAAATCTTCTGCATGTTGGTAAAGCTATTGCCATTTACATAGCGGAGGGTTAAATAGCGTACCAGCTAATTCTACCCAGGTGAGAAAACTACTAATAGGAGGGAGATTTAGAAATCTTTTTAAAAAGTTAGTGTCATCGGGACCAGCAGTTAGTGTAATGGCTATGTTGCTGGACTCCCATGTAGTCGACCACAGTTCGTGTCACAGACCCGGTGGCTTAAACTCATGCCAGGCGCGTGTGTGTACATGCCCAAGATCCTGAGAGGAGAATGGAGGAGAAGGGATTGTGGTGTGGTCATCCCTTCTAGGGCATGATTTCTCGCTTTCTATCTCTCTGTCTGTCTGTCTGTCTGGAGAGCGCCCGCACCCTATAGCAAAAACCTCTCCAAAAAACAAAAAAAAGTTAGTGTCATCTATTAAGTTTTATTTCCAGGTTGACAAAAAACACTGCCCAATAAGCTACTAACCAGTATCTCTCTCAGAAAAAGAAAGGAAGAAAGAAAGAAACAAACAAACCAGATGGCTTTTTTTTTTTTCCTTGATAGCTCAATGACTACATTACTTCCTAAGGCAGATACTTTAAAACAATTCTCACCTTGACATTGCAGACTGTCTGTCCCCGCAAATTCTTATGTTCACAGTTGGCAATAACTTGTTCGATCTGGGACCGATCAAAAAAATCCAACTGCAAAGGTTCAGGGATCTCCTGACTGAAGTCAATTGAGTCAAGAATACTCAAAATTTTTCGACGTACTAGAAATGAGAAAACGTAATTCAATTTTACCTCGGTACTGAGGTGAAGGGCAAATCATCAGACTCAGCTTATTCTAAAACTAACCTTAAATTGCACAATTTTATGATACCTTGCAAGATAATTAAAGACAACTGGTTTAATATACAACTAGGTCTGTGAATCACTTATATATTTTTTAATTGCTAGAAGGCACGTGTACTAGCCAGAGAGAAATAAAGCACACCCTAATGGGGTGTGGTCGTGCCACAGTCCCTTTTTCTCTGTGCTATGCTCAGAAAGAGCATTAGTGCAGATACTAGAGACTCTACTGAAGTCTGAATTTTATTTCATTTCCACAGGTCCACTTGCAAAACGATTTTCTCTCCTGTTCTATAATCCTAATTGGAAAGAGCTTATTTCTTGGATGACAAATCATAGCTTTTCCATACCAGTTCAGAATTTGCAAATGTGGGTGTAATAATCTCTTCAAGCTTTAAGCAATTTAATATATATCTGTAAAATGAGTTTGTTACAAATTCAAATGGCTTTTACCTTTTGTAGCTGTGTCAAAGTGAAGAAACCCAGAGACAGACCTGTTCTCGTCTTCTGCTCCTCCTTCACCATCTGTCAGAGCATCAATAACAACAGATCCAAGAAAAAACACACTCTAAAAACTACACTTATTAAGAAATAACAAACATCAGGTATTTTATTTCTAGGTCATTGTTTCTAGGACAGAGTCCTTTGTAAATGGATACTTAAAATGCAGAGATTGATGAGGACTTACTACTAACATTTATCTAATTCTTTCCACCCTATGGGATCCACTCTACAACTGTAAAGAGGATCATCAGAATTCCAAAGCTGGCAAGACCCAATCATGCCAATGAGATGACTAATAAAGGTTATGCTTAATTCGCATGTATAATACATAATAAAATAAATTAGGTCATGCTGGTTCAGGGTGATAAATTCCACTGAATATTTAGTATATAATATGACTAGGGTAAGGTGAATTCTTTTTCTTTTTTTTAAGAGAGATTTCTGGTACAGGATGCATGTGCTCGCCAAAGAAAGACAGAAACAGAAAGAAAGAAATCACCACCCAGGAAGGATGGCCTCGCCCCAATCCCTTCTTTATCCTCCTCACAGAATTTTCGGCATGCATGCACACAGACTTGGCATGAATTGGTTTTTTTTGTTTTTTTGTTTTTTTTTTCTTTAAGAGAGATTTTTGCTATAGGGCACATGTGCTCACCAGCAAGACAGAGAGACAGAAAATGAGAAATCACCCCCCCTGAGAAGATGACAACGCTAGGATCCCTTCTCCCTCATTCTGCTCTCAGGACTTGAGCTATAATCCCTCCTCCCACATTCTCCTCTCAGGACTTGAGCTATAATCCCTTCTCCTTCATTCTTCTCTCAGGACTTGGGCACACACACAAACACACCCAGCATGTGTTTTAAGTCACTGGGTCTAGGACTTTAACTATAGTCAACTACATGGGAATCCAACAACATAACCATTACTTTATCTGCTAGTCCCATGGCATGAGTTTTAAGCCACCGGGTCTGGGACTCAAACTGCAGTCAACTATGTGGAGTCCAGAGACATAACCATTATGCCATCTGCTGGTCCCACAGGTAAGGTGAATTCTTAAAACAGTAATAAAATAACACAGGATGATTTTAAAACTTTTGTTGTAAGAAAAAAAAAATTGAAAGGTAGGAAAAAGTGTTTGGGTCTGATCATACACTAAACACAAGATTTAGATTTGTGCACATGTACTAGCCAGAGAGAAACAAAGACCAATCACCAATATAATAAAACAAACATCAATATTCACACATTCACCTGAGTATGGTTTCACTGGCATGTCATCCAGTAAGAGGTGTAGGAGCCGCTGTGTGTGTGACCGTTGACGATTCAAAGACGTTACCCTTAGTTCTATTGATGCAGTCTTCATAAGCCACGACATTTGATTCAACATAGATATTTCATATTCTGGAATTTAAACACATAAACTTCATTTCCCAGGATAATAATAAGGCCGAAACAAACCTAAATTCCTTAACTCATTGATTATTTTTTATATAATAAAGTTAATGCATTGGGACCAGCAGTTAGCATAATGGCTATGTTGCTGGACTCCCATGTAGTCGACTGTGGTTTGAGTCCCGGACCCAGTGGCTTAAAACTCACGCTGGGCGCGTGTGCGTGAGTGCCTGCCCAAGATCCCGAGAGGAGAATGGAGGAGAAGGGACTGCGGTGTGACCATCCCCCCTGGGGGGTGACTTCTCGCTTTCTATCTCTCTGTCTGTCTCTGTCTGTCTGGCAAGCGCACGCGCCCTATAGTGAAAACCTCTCAAAAAAAAAAAAGTTAATGCATTATATAACTTGACAACATAATTATCACTCTAAAACTAAAAAATTTTTTAAAAAAGGAAAACAAAACAAGCTAGTATATGTCTATGAGATAAGCTAGTATATGTCTAAAAGCAAATGAAAAACAAAACAAAATCAAGTAGTCATTACTAAAATAATCTCACAAAAATCTTCTTTCATTTTTTTTTCATTTTTTGACATTAATGCATAATTTAACTATGTTTAAAAAACAAGTTATTTCAGAACCAGCAGGTGGCTTAATAGTTACATCACCGGATTCCCACGTAGTCAACCACAGTTCAAGTCCCAGATTGGGGGAGGGGGAGGGGCAAAAACTCACGCCAGGCGTTTGTGTGTGCATGCCCCAAATCCTGAGAGAATGGAGGGAAAGGGATTGTGCTGTCGCCATTTCCCCCTGGGGGCTGATTTCTTGCTTTCTGTCTCTGTCTCTCTGGCAAGCACCTGTGCCCTAAAGCAAAGAAAGCACTCGGCACCCAAAGCAAAGAAAAAAAAAAAAAAAAAAAAAAAAAAAAAAAACAGTCATTTTCAGGGCCAGGAAGTAGAATGGTAGTTAAGACCAATGGCCTGAAAAACTCTCTAGGAATATATACGTGTGTGCCCAAAATCCTCAGAGGAGAATGGAGAAGGGTTAAGGAATGGCCATCCTCCTCAGGGGAAAAAGTGGGGGGTAATTTCTCACTATATCTGTCTCCATGTCTCTGTCTCTCTGGCAAGCAAACATACCCTATGGCAAAATTCTAAGAAAATAAAAAAAGAAAGAATAAAAGTAACTTTCAAAACTGTAATTTATAAAAAGAAAAAAACCTAACACATATTTTTATTTAATAGATCAAATATTTTAAAGAAATTAAACACAAGCTGCACAGTTTTATATCTCACAAGATAATTAAAGATGATTTGTTTAATATATAACTATGTCTGGGAATTACCTAAAAGATGTTTCTTTTCATTGCTAGAAAGCACATGTACTAGCCAGAGAGAAACAAAGCACACCTTAATGGGATGTGTTCATGCCACATCTCTTTTTCTCCATTTGTCCATCCCGTCAGGATTTGTAGATCACAAACATAGGTACCTAGCATGTTTTTCAAATAGGCAGGACAGGGTTCTAACAGGATTCCAACCATAGTCAGCCACGTTAGATCCATCTCCCTATTCAAAGGGTTCAACTGATGCATTACAGTAGGGCCAGAACTACAATAGGAGTTCTTTAATCCAAGTATTATTTTCAGAAGCATGGCTCTGTTAAATCTTAGACTGTGACTATATAAACATAAGAATTTGAAGATAACAATAATATGAATAATAATTTCAGGCAAATACAAATCTAGTTTTTAAAGAACACATAACATAAAAGGTGAAACATTTTATAAGGTATAAAAAGAGAGTTCAGAGGGAATGTCATTGGAGTAATGGCTATATCACTGGACTCCCATGTAGTTGACCATGGTTCGAGTCCCAGGCCCAGCAGCTTAAACTCACACTGGGTGCATGTGCGTGTGTGCCCAAGATCCTGAGAGGAGAATGGAGGAGAAGGGATTGTGGCATAGCCATCCCACCTAGGGCGTGATTTCTCACTTTCTGTCTCTGTCTTTCTGGTAAACACATATGCCCTACAGCAAAAAAACCTCTCAAAAAAAAAAAAAAAAATTCTGTGCCAGCTAAGTAGCATGGTAGTTAAGGTGGCTGGATCCCACGTGGCCAACTACACAGTTCTTGTTCCAAACCTGGCAGGTCCCAGGCCTGGCAGCTTGAAGGACAGGCTGGGCACATGTGTATGTGTGCCCAAAATTCTAAGAGGAGAATGGAGACAGGATTGTGGTTTGGCCATCCCCACCGGAAGGTTGCTTTCTCACTACCCCTCCCCTTCTGGTGAGAAAGCAAATTAAATTTTTTTTTTTTGAGAGATTTTCGCTATAGGGCACATGCGCTCGCCAGACAGACAGACACAGAGAGATAGAAAGCAGGAAATCACCCCCCCCAGGGCGGGTGGCCACGATGGCCACACCACAATCCCTTCTCCTCCATTCTCCTCTCGGGATCTTGGGCCCACACACACACGTGCGCCCGGCATGAGTTTTAAGCCACCCAGTCTGGGACTGGAGCCGCGGTTGACTACGTGGGAGTCTAGCGACATAGCCATTACGCTAACTGCTGGTCCCAAGCAAATTAAATTTTAAGAAAGGGAGGGTCATAAAGACTTCTTATACAAAAAATATCCCAACACTAATACTAAGACTCGTAAAAATAAAGTAAAAAAACTTTTTTGACATTAGGTAATTCCCAAGAGTTTTACACCACTACACGGCAAAGTAAGTTAGAAGCTGATAATTACTAGCAAGGAAAACACTTATTTAAAAAAGGTGAGCCTTGATGTTCTAAAACATAAAGATAATGCAAGATAAAGTTTTAAAAAACTCAATAGACCAACACCAACTGGATATAATCTAGAAAATAAAGCAGAATCTTGAAAAATTTAATGAGCTTGAAATAATTATTAATCATGTCAATAAAACTTCATTATGTCTTCCAATTTTTCATTTCAATTCCTGAGTCGGCTTTAATTGTACTCCCAAGAAACAAATCAGAGATGTTTATAAAACAATTGTAAATATCTACATTTCCAAAATTTTCTCATACAAATATTTTCTTTTTTTCTTTCTTTTTTTTGAGAGTTTTTTTTTTTTTTTCCCCTGCTACAGGGCGTGTGCGCTCACCAGAGAGACAGAAAGAGAGAAATCACCCCCCAGGGAGATGGCCGCGCCTCAATCCCTTCTCCTCCATTCTCCTCTCGGAATTTTAGGCACACGCATACGTGCCTGGCGTGAGTTTAAGCCACCAAGTCTGAGACTCAAACGGCGGTGGACTACATGGAAGTTCAGCAACATAGCCATTATGCTAACTGCTGGTCCCCCTCATACAAATATTTTCTTACACCTTCAATATAATCTTTAAATTTTATTTGTTTTAAAAAGAACCAAATCCAGGTCAGACAAGTAGCATAATGATTAACGCGCTGGATCCCACATGGCCACGTGTACGTGTACACATATGTCCAAAATCTCCAGAGGAAAGTGGAGAAGAAACTATCATGGCCATCTCCCCCAGGCGGTGATTTCTCACTTTTTTTCTCTCTTTCTCTCTGGCATAGCAAAACTTGATAAAAGGAAAAAAAGATCAAATGCTATCCTTGACAGGCTATGTTTAAATACTTTAATGCAAGCAGCTAAAACATCTAACTTCTCAAACAAAAATTACAAAAGCAACCCAAAGTAACAAAAAAGTAACAAAATGAGAACAGAATTCCATGGGACCAGCAGTTGACCGAATGGCCATGTCGCTGGACTTCCATGTAGTCAACCGCGGTTCGAGTCCTGGACCCGGTGGATTAAACTCACGCCGGGCATGTGTGTGCGCATGCCCAAGATCACAAGAGAATGGAGGAGAAGGAATTGCGGCATGGTCATCCTCCCTTGGGGGTCATCTCTCGTTTTCTGTCTCTGTCTCTCTCTTTCTGGTGAGCACACGTGCCCTATAGCAAAAACCCCTCAAAAAAAAAAGAACAGAATTCCACAAATAACCATAACTGCTCCCCCAGATACTATAAAGTCACTCAACTTATAAATTTGCTATAATAAGGCAAATTACATCCTACCTTTGTTAGAGAAGGGTAGATGTTGCAACTGAGAAAATAAGAAATCCTGGCTGGTTCTCAAGTATCTCATAGTAGGACCAGAGGTATCGGAGCATGCACATAACTGATAGATCACCTACAGAATTAAAATGAAAATTTCAATCCCCAAGTAAGTTTTTGTGCTATACATCTGAAGATAACCATAACTGAACTTTTATCTACTAAGTGAAAAATTTAGAGCCATCAATAATTCAAGGAACATGGATAAACACATGTACAAAACATAAACTTGGAATTACAAGCAGTCTTTAACATCATAGCTCAAGAAAATATACAGAAATCCAATTTGACAGTGCTGATGACATTAATACAAGAGTAATCTTGAAATCACTGTAAATACATTAATACATGCGCATATGAATAATTAACAAGTTTTTGTATTTTAACTATTATTAGTAACAATTTACTTGGAAGTAACTTCTGAGAACAAGTTATTTCATGTCCACCTCAGGAAGATAACAAATTTATCAGAATTGGATCAATTACAGAAAATTGCAAAGATCCACAAATTGAACTACGTGACATAAATTCTTAAAAAAAAAAATTACGGGACCAGCGGTTAGCATAATGGTTATGTCGCTGGACTCCCATGTAGTTGACCGCAGCTCGAGTTCCGGACCCAGTGGCTTAAACTCACGCTGGGCGCATGTGCGTGTGTGCCCAAGATCCCAAGAGAATAGAGGAGAAGGGATTGTGGCGTGGCCATCCCCCCCCGGGGGGGGGGCGGGGAAGATTTCTCGCTTTCTGTCTCTCTCTATCTTTCTGGTGAGTACACGTACCCTATAGCAAAAGCCTCTCCAAGAAAAAGAAAAAGAAAATTAAAAGAAAATAATAGATGTTGGGGGTAGCTTTTATATCAAATATAAGAAAAAAATAACAAACTTTAATATACATACAGATCTCCATTATGCATACAAATATCATAAAACTCTAAATAGACAAAATGGCAAAAAGAACATTTAGTATGAGAAGAATAAAAATAGCCCTCAAAGAAAAACATCCACCTGTTGTCAGTGAAAGTATATAAATTAGTAAATATGCCAGCTATAGAGGCATACAGATAGCGCTACCATCTGGAAGGCTGGAAGCCACATCGGAAGGCCCAGGTTCGGTTCTCTGGCCACCCAGCACACACTAAGTGTCGTGCGTACCCAACAAATTGAAAGGCTGGAGCAGGACAATCTCAACATGGATGACACTCAAAGATACCTGCCTTGGGTCCAGCCAAGTAGCATAGAGGTTCGGTGTCGCACAGAGAAAGCCAATCCCAAGGTTTGAATTCTGGCCCTAGCATCTTGAAAACCATGTCAGAGGGCCAGCCCCATAGCACAGTGGTTAAGCTCTGTGCATACAGAGCTGGGTCCCCCAGGGCTGACCGTAGTGGCTGAAAATCTCTCCCACTTGAAAAACACTCCAGGCCCATATACACGCATGCCTACAATCCTGACAGGATGGAGAATCCGAGGAAAAAGGACTGCAGTGGGACTACACCCCAATGCAAAGTGTTTTCTCTCTCTCTCATTCTTGGTTTTGTGAGAGTATATGCCCTCTGGCAATGAAAAATATTTTTTAATTAAAAAAATTCTAAAACATGCCAAGGGCAGGATGCATACCCAGGATCCCACCTTCCCGATCTCCCTGATATATCCTCATGTATGTGCATCTGCTAGCAAAAAAAAAAAAAAAAACACCAAAAAACAAAAAACCCACAAAGGTTAAGGGCCAGCCCTACGACTTAGAGGTTAATGGAACTAGATCCCTCATGAATGACTGCACAGTTCAAATTCCAGACCTGGGAGCTTGAAAATCATGGTGGGCAGGTGTGCATGAGTGTCTCAGATCCCAACAAGATAGATAAACAGAGGAAAAGGGATTGCAGCACGACCATGACCCACCGGGGGCTGCTGTCTCCCTCTGTCACTCTTTCTCCAGCAAGTGTGTATACCCTCTGGCAATTAATAAAAGGTTTTTCTTTTTTAAAAAATCTATCTCTGTCTCTCTCTCCCCCTCTATCATAACAAAAACAACTAAAAATTAAGGCAATAACAAGCTGGCATATTATATCTTATAAATCAATACAAGTTTTAATTGTAAAAAGGAAGTATCAATATGAAGTGGCAATGAAATTTTTCAATCATGAGTAATTCATTTTATAAACATTCATTAATCATTCGGCATGTATAAGACACTTAAGACTTGTCTGCTATTGGTACCATTATTTGAAAATTAAAATCTAACATCCTGTAACTATTCATATCATTTAGGCTGTCAATCCTTACTATATATAGATTCCATGTTTGTAAATTCACCTGCATGTTAAAATTCACTTGTAACACTAAAATCAATGCTTACAGTACTTCTGCAGTCACTCATGGACAGGCATAGAAAGAGAAAAATGCTGGTCACTCAACACACAAGCCTTAATAAAGCAATTCTGGCTTCTTGTTTCAGCTCTAATAAGGATCCCTTTCATTGTCTTTAGAATGCCAAATTTTCTGCATTTTTGTGCCTTTTATTGGTAATTTTTCTGTGTAAAGCAGCCTCCAAGCATGGCTCTAAAGTACTGTCCAGTGTCCCTAAGTATAAGAACGTTGTGATGTGCCATCAGAAAACACACACGTTAGATAAATTTCATTCACATATAGTGCTATTGGCCATGAGTTCCCTCTTCATGAAGATTTCTTTATTTAATTTTATTTATTATTTTATTATTCAATTTGACCAGACAGAGACAGAAAGAGGCGGGAGGGAGAATGAGAAAGCCTGCCACCAGGTCTGGGACTTGAACCATGATCAGTCATGTGGGAGTCCAGAACCTTAATCATGATGCCACCTACCAGCCCCAGTGAGTTTAATCTTAATGAATTAACAGTGTATATTAAGTAGTATCTTTAAACAGAAAACACAAATAAAACTGGGCTATGGATTAATCACTGACAAAAATGTCTAGACCAGGCGTGTAGGACTCTAACAATACTTCACGATTCACCAAGTCAGCATTCATAATGATTTATAAAACATAACTTCTGTGAATAATGAAATTTAACTTTAAATCTATGTCTGAAAATATATTCTTTTAAAAAAATGTAAAACAGGGACCAACAGTTAGCGTAATAGCTATGTCACTCAATTCCCATGTAGTCAACTGCAGTTCAAGTCCCAGACCCGGTGGCTTAAACTCAACACCACGTGTATGTGCGTGTGTGCCCAAGATCCCAAGAGGAAAATGGAGGAGAAGAGACTGCGGCGTGGCCATTCCCCCTGTGGGGGTGATTTCTCGCTTTCTGTCTCTCTATCTCTCTCTGTCTTTCTGGCAAGCTCACATTCTCTTGTTTCCTGACAAGCCCACATCCCCTAAACAAAAACCCCCCCCCCCCCCAAAAAAAAGGTAAAACAAAAAAAAAAAGTAACTAAAGATGCCCACTAGGGCAAAGTAAAAAACTGGAAACAACCTAAATGTAACTTACACTGTTACACTGTAGCTGTATAGAAAGTTCATGGGGGGGAAGGGGGCATAAAATTTTATTTATACTGAACACAACTACCAACTACGTTAACAATATGTAGGGGCTAGCAGATGGCATGGGGTGAAGGTGCTGGACATGGCTGATTACTATTCAAGTCCTAGACAGAGTGGCTTGAAAATCATTAGGTGCTTGTGAGTGCATGCCCAAATTCCCAAGAGGAGAACAGAGGAAAACAGACAGCAGTGTGGCCACCCCCCAGGGGGTGATTTCTTACTTTCCCTCTCATTGTCTCTCCCTCTCTTTCTGGCCAGTGTACAAACCCCATGACAAAAAACTAAAAAATAAATAAATAAATAAACGACAATATGTATACACGTGTAAAAAGAAAAAAAAAAAGGCTAAAAAAAAAAGTAAACATTTCTACTAGCGATGAAAGGTATATGCTTGTCATTCAAACAGCTCTGATACTGTTTTGATGTTTTATAAGTAAATTAAAACTTAATAAGCTAATACTGAAATTCTCAAAAATGCAGTTACAAACACAAAAACTAGTTATGCTTATGATGTGCAACTGAAAGAGTAAGTTAAGAAACTACAAGCAGATGTTCAAAGATCTGAGAGAGGTAAAAGACACTAAGTGTCCAAGAATCCATTTTTCTAAAATGTTCTGGAGCCTCCTTAGATTCCAAGCAGGAGAAATCTCTATTCTTAAAGAAAAGAGGGTAAAGGAATGAAACTTGGTTTCAACCTCTTTACCAGGAAACCTTTTTTTAAAGAGAATAATTTTATTTAACTTTATTTATTTACTCATTTTAATTTGACCAGAGAGGAACAGAGTGAGAGACCAAGAGAGCGAGAGACTGAGAGAGAGAGAGAAGCCGCCAGGTCTGGGACTTGAACCACAGTCGGCCATATGGGAGTCCAGTGCCCTTAACCACCATGCCACCTGTCGGTCCCCTACCCAGAAGGCTTTAAATTGAAGATCATTCGAGGTATCAAGAAGACCCAAATTATTTCCTGTTGCTACCGTGAGATTTACTTAAACTAACAAACTCTTCCTGGAGGTCTACATTTTCTTTCTTCTGAAGCAGGTGAAGTACAAACCTATAAGTAAAAGGAAGTGTCTTTCATTAAAAATGGAGAAGTACTTCTTGAAAAAAAAATGCAGATTCTGACTCAGCAGGTAAAAACTGAGGCGAGAGTCTGCATTCACAAGCTCCCAAGGTGTTGGTGGTCCCGGACTACATTTTGTGCAGAGAGGTTACAGAGCACGTGTTACAAACTAGACTGCTGATCTAGACACATGTTTTGTTCAGTTGGCAGTGTTCTAGACATCAGAAAAAATTTCACGAAAATTCAGAGTTCCAATTCCACTTTAAAAAATAAATCAAGGGACCAGCAGATGGTATAATGATTACATTGCTGGACTCCCACATAGTCAACCACAGTTCGAGACCTATACCTAGCGGCTTAAAATTCACACCGGGCATATGTGCATGTGAGCCCAAAACTCCAACAAGAGAACAGAGGAGAAAGGATTGTGGTGTGATCACTCCTCCTGCGGGATGATTTCTCACTTTCTGTCTCTCCAGTGAGTGCACAAACCCTATAGCAAAAATCTCTCTCTCAAAAAAAAAATAATAAAATAAGCTCTTTCCACCATCTTTCTGTGCTGCCATAATGGTGCGCACGAATGTCCTGGCTGATGCCCTCAAGAGCACCAACAATGCTGAAAAGAGAGGCAAACGCCAGGTTCTTATTAGGCCGTGCTCCAAAGTCATTGTCCGGTTCCTGACTGTGATGAAGAAGCATGGTTACATTGGGGAATTTGAAATCATTGATGACCACAGAGCTGGAAAAATTGTTGTGAACCTCACTGGCAGGTTAAACAAGTGTGGAATGATCAGCCCCAGATTTGATGTGCAACTGAAATATCTAGAGAAATGGCAGAATAATCTGCTCCCGTCACGTCAGTTTGGACTCATTGTACTGACAACCTCAGCTGGCATCATGGACCATGAAGGAGCAAGACGGAAACACACAAGAGGGAAAATCCTGGGATTCTTTTTCTAGGGATGTAATACACAAATACAAATAAAATGCCGCATTGGGAAAAAAAAAATAAATCAAAATAAGATTTCAGACAATTTAGCATAGGGCCTGCATCCTGACAGGGTAAAACTAGTAGCAGCCGAGCAGCAAGGCATGCGCTCTCCAGTCTGCCAGATTCTCCTCTGCCTCCCTTTGGGACCTCAGCCTGGCTTCATTCACGCACTTCATCTGCGGTTAGCCTAGAAGACTGAGCTTCTCAATTGTTTCTACCTAAATATATCAAACTTTCTGAGACAATGCACATAAAGTCTACTCCCCCATTTCAGAAGAATTAATTTTGATTTACAGAAAGACTATGGTGAGACAGCCCAAGGACACAGAGTGAAAAAAAAAAAAAAAACAGAAAGAGGGCCAGCAGGTGGTATGGTGGTTAGGATGCTGGACTCCCACATGGCTGACTGCGGTTTGAGTCCCGGACCTGGTGGCTTGCTTTCTCACATCCCCTCTCTCTTTCTCTGCCTCTCTCTGGTCAAATTAAATAATAAATAAAATTTTAAAAATAATTCTTTTTAAAAATAATTTACAGAAAGAATAATGGGGACATACCAAAAAAAATTTCCATGCCCTAAGAGATGAATGATGCATTTCTTAAGATAAAAATACAAATCAGTGTGACACTGAAATTGAGAAATTAGTCACATATTATACAGCCAAATTCTTAAAATACAAAATGAATAAAATAAGAAATAAACACAAGTGGAAAAGTAAAAGTTCTAAGTATAAACCTTACATTAATGTGACTTCTAACCACCTGACATGGCTATAAGACTTAATAATCCACATACTTCTTAAAAAGTGTTTCACTTACATTCTTATTCAAGTCTCTCAAAAGTCCATTTCACAGATTCTAAAATTCAGAGAAATTTCATGACATGCCAAAGGTGACTTAGACTGTTATGGGGCAGAGAGGGGAACCAGAAGTCTTCTAACCCCAATCCACTACTAAACACATTGGGGAGTTTCTACACTGCTTGGGCAAAATCCATCGAAAAAATTCTAATTTTTCTCACTTTTCAAGGGATTAACAAACAGAATTTTTTATCTGTGAAATCTTAAGAGTTTGTGCCTCATGAATTTTATCCATATATGAAAGACTGGCCCAAGGACTTGATGAACTCATTTAATTAACTCTACCATCATACTCTCCCACCTGTGGGATACTGAAATATCTGGCCAAGTTTTTTCTGCTCAGAGCTCACCACACATCGTTTGTATACCTGGTAACACAGCTCAGCCAGCTGAGGAGATTCTCGCACCGCCACCGGGCCTGTCCTTGCCTCTGTTCCTTTCTCCAAGATGTTCAGGATGGCATGCAGGCATGTGCGAGGGCAACCTAACACACCTAAATAAAACCAAAAGGAAATTCAACTTTTCTTCAAAATCTCTGTAAGATTTAGCTGCCTTTTTCAAATTTAAATTCCATAATACATGCTCTATTGTGAACACTTTGGAGTAATGACACAGAAAATTAACAAACACTAATTCACCAAGGCTCAGTTTAACTAGTTTTGATCAAAGTCCTAAAACTATTACCTCTCATACCCTTTCATTTTATTTAATTTTTCAATGAATTATCCCACCAGCCCACAACTCAATAAACAGTCACTTAGTTGTAGAAATAAGAAATAATGCCCATGTGCCTTATGGCTATACCTGGATCTTGTAGGTTAGTGGTACTGACAGGTTTCTTCAATTCAAAGCCCAATAGGTAGAGAGCAAGATTGGGTGGATTGCATTCCAGAGAGGTGATGAGAAGGTTCAAGATGTGGATTCTTGTTTCGTGACGGATTACAGCTAATTTCTTTTCAAGTTCCGATCCTTGCAGAAATGAAGAAACCACAAGAGTACAAATTAAAATATAAAAGGTATTCTGAACCTCCACGTTTTCTTAAGCTTGTTTACCTGAGCAGTCATTTCAGTGGCTTCAGATGTAGTTAAGGAAGAATTCTAGAAACCTTACACATTTACTCTAGCATGTGGTTCTACATCTAGGATGTGGTTCTCTTACCCCCTGAGCCATTCTCAACTTCTCTTACATTACCACTACAGGGTTAACAGTTTTGAATTTTTTCTTTAAAGTAAACATATATAATAACAAATATGGGGACCAGCAGGTGATGTGGTGGTTAAGGTGCTGGATTCCCAAATGGCCAACTGTGGTTCAAGTCCTAGACTGGGTGGCTTGAATATCACAAGGGACACATGTGTGCACATGCCCCAAATCCTGAGAGAATGGAAGAGACGGGATTAGCTGTCCCCACGGAAGGGGTGTGATTTCTCACTGTTCCTCGCTTTGTCTCTCTCTCTCTCTATTCAGTGAGTGCACACCCCCTATGGCAAAAAACAAACAACAAATATGCATGTTAATGTAAGGCATACCCTCTTCTAGACGTACAAATTCTTCTGTATCTTCACTATCCAAACACTCCACAAATCCGGCCATCAGCTTCTGACTTACACTCTGAAGTCACATAAAGATACAAAAATGACAAATTATAAAAAGTTCCTAAATATTAGAGAAACTATGATAAACATGACAGATATTTATAAAAATCTGTAAATAAAAAAAGGCAAACCTGCCCCAAATAAAGTACTTAGGACTTAGTTTTTAGTTCATATAATAGAAAACTCAGTTCCTTAAATTAACATGGGTTAGCTATACAGAAGTAACTGAAGAAACAGAAACTAAAAATTCATTGGTTTGGGGCCAGCCTGGTAGTTGAGGAGGCTAGATCTCACATGGCCAACCTTGCAGTTCAAGTCCCGGACCCAGTGGCATGGAAAACACTTAAGGCACAGATGTGTGCACGTTCAAAATCCCAGCAGGAAGCAGAAACGGAGAAGGGATTGCAACGTGACCATGCTGCATGGAGAGAAGGGGCTTTTTCACTTCTCTCTCGCTTTCACTTACACTCTCTGCTTTTCACCAGCAAGAACACACATCTGGTGGCAAAATTTTTTTATTAATTTACTAGATTCAAGGGTCAGAAGATGGCGTAATGGTTATGTCGCTGGACTCCCACATAGTAGACTGTGATTTGAGTCCTGGACTTGACAGCTTAAAATTCACACCGGGTGTGTGTGTGTGTGTGTGTGTGTGTGTGTGTGTGTGTCTGTGTGTGTGCCCGCCCAAGATTCTATATATATATAAATTCAAATTCAAAATTTCTTAACTTTCCTTCTCAAATGATCAAACTATTTTTATTACAAGTCATAATTTATATATGACAGTTGTACTTATCTATGGGGTATAGTTTTCAAAATAGGTAGGAATGATCCATTAATCCCAATACTGGGTATTACTCAAGGAAAGAAAGCCAGTAGAGTGAAGAGGTATCTGACCCCCCGTCTTTACTGTGGCACTATACCTACACACAGTAGTTACGGTATGAAATCAAACTAAGTGCCCAACAACTGATCAATGGAGAAAGAAAATGTGGCATATACACATGGTAACATTATTCAGCCACTAAATGAGATGAGATCCAGGTATCTGAGGCAATGAAGGAATCTAGAGTAAATAATGCTAAGTAAAATAAATTAGGCCCTGAAATATTATGTCTCTCTCATTACCAGAAACTAAAAGATTCAACTGCATAAAAGTGGAAAATCTAATAGTTTATAATAGAAATGGGAAAGAGGAGGTGGTGGAAGAATGAGGACAACTTGATCAAGCAATTTTTTTTGGAGAGGTTTTTGCTATAGGGCACGTGCACTACAGCAAAAACAGAGACAGAAAGCAAGAAATCACCACCCAAGGAGGATGGCCACGTCACAGTCCCTTCTCCTCCATCCTCCTCTTGGAATCTTGGGCACATATGCACACATACCCAGCATGAATTTAAGCCACCAGGTCCGGGACTCGAACCGCGGTCGACTACATAGGAGTCCAGCAACATAGCCATTACACCAACTGCTGGTCCCGATCAAGCTATTTTTTTTTTAATTTAAAGTAATTTTTTTTTTTTAATTGCTGAAAGGTGTATGTGCTCACCAAAGAGACCACAGAAAGAGAGAGAGAGGGAGAAAGTACTCCCATGCTGATGGGCATGCTGCAATCCCTTTCCTCCATTTCTCTGTTCTTCTGGGATCTGGGACATACACACCCACACCCTGACAAATTTATCAAGCTGCAAGGTCAGGGATTCAAATCATAGTCAGACATCTAGGATGTGGTTCTCTTACCCACTGAGCTATGGGGCTGGCCCAAATGTTTTATATTTTTAATTGACACATAATAGCTACATGAATTTAAGGGATACAGTATGATCATTTAGTACATGAACATAATGTGATGATCAAGGTAATCTGTATATCCATCATCTCGAATATTTATCATTACTCTGTGCTGAGCTCTCATACAAGATCGCCTGTCCTAACGACCTTGAAATACACAGTAAGTTATGGTTATAGAACTATACTATATATATTTATAACCCTAGAGCCTGTTCCTTTTATGCAGCTATAACTTTGTACCTCTCTCTCTCTCTTCCCGTCCCCCGTCACATTCCCTGCCTCCTGTAATCACTATCTCCTCTCTACTTGTGAGGTAAGCATTTTTTTCAAACTATTTAAACAAATAACAACACTAAACTGGCCCACCTGCTGTGGCACACAGGTCCCACAGCGTGGGAGGCTGGAAGCCACATGAAAGCCAAGGGTTTGGTTCCCATACATGCTGACCTGAACCAGCTGGGTACAGCAGCACTCACCTATAATCTTAGCTAATTGGGATGCTGAGCAGGAGACACATTCTCTTTAGGCACATGACACAGTGAGCCCTGTCAAGGTCCCACCTTAAAACTTAAAACTCATGCCGGGCGCGTGTGCATGCATACCCAAGATCCCGAGAGGAGAATGGAGGAGAAGGGATTGCGGCGTGACCATCCCCCCTGGGGGCTGATTTCTCACTTTCGTCTCTATGTCTCTCTCTGTCTGTCTGGCAAGCACACACGCCCTATAGTGAAAAACCTCTCCAAAAAAAAAAAAAGAAAAAAAGAAACCTAGCAGGGTACTGAAATCAGTAACAATATATTAAAATGGATGGCAGCAAACCTAAAACCAGTGTCCATGATGACCACACGGTTTGAAAACCCTCATCCAACACACAAACATACTTGTTGTAAATTGTGGTTCTCAACCTGGGTGGTAGGCTGACTCCAGAGGGCACAGAAATATGTGAACTCATTTTGAATCATCACAACTAGAGGTTACTACTGACAGTGGCAGGTAACCAGGAATGTTAAAGGTCCTTCAATGTGAAGGACAATTATACCCAAAATGAAGATCTGTCCCACTCAACCTGCCAGAAGAGCCCCCATTTAAGAACACTGTAGAGTACACGACGAAATCCTTCAGCTAGCCAAAGCAATTGAAGTTATGAGTTTCCATATAAAGATGCAATGTTTACGAAGGGAAAAAAACGGCAGATTCCCCAACGGTAGCTATTCAGTGAACAGAAACAGAGCTACTATAAATGGAGTAACATTAAATGAAGCGACACAGATGTGGGTCACCACGAGACAAGCAGATAATGCACAACAGTGAGACACATCCAGAACTGCAGAGGCTCACACGGAGTAGAGGCAAATGACCATGGTTAAGAGCAGAAAATGAACAGTTTGCAGCTACAGATCCAACCACTTTAAACGTGCTCAGAGCAGGAGCAGTCTCCTAAGGCTATTCAGACACACAGCTGAACACACACACACACACACACACACACACACACACACACTGTATGTATATCACTCTGAACTGCATTACCTTCAAAGACAAATCACAGCCAAGTTCATGGGTAAATTTTCATCCACCCAATATAACTATACCTTCTCTGGAGAATTCTTCTACAAACAAGAAAATAACTTTTCCTGAGACATTGTGACTTCCATATATACTCAAAATGCACAAAAAATAACAGTAACATCCAAATCAGTCACCTGGTCATGCGTGAAATCTCCAACCAATTTTTTCTGAATATTGGAGTTACAAGAGATACAGCAGAGGATCTTGGCACTTTCAAAAGCCAGTTCTGGATTGGTATTGCCATGGTACAGGTACCTTTAAAATAAGAACACATTTTTTAAAAATGTGATGAGACTTTCGGCTTCTCACTATTGGCAATAAAAAAAAAATTAATAAAAGATAACTCTACCAATATAGAACTTTTAGGTAAATTAGATAGGAAGAGCTAAAACCAAGTTCCCTTCAAAATTTGTATGTTGAAGTTCTTACCCACAGTAACTTTATTTGGAAGTAAGGCCTTTGCATTTGTGATCAGTCAAGGTAAGAAGAGGTCGTTAAAGGACCTAATACAACATAACCAGTGTCCTTAAAAGGGAGAGGGGAATTGAACAGGCACACACACACTGGGACTGCCAGGTAAAACTGAAGGCAGAGACTGGGGTGACACTTCTACAAGCCATGAACACCAAACCACCAGAAACCTAATGTATGGTGAAAAGTTTGCTTCCTATCTAGTCCTATCCTCTAAGAATGATGCTTCCCTACAGGGAACAAACAATATGATGTCATTTTAGACTTAGATATTTGACAGACAGAAGGAAAGAAATTGTTAACGTTCAAAGTAATTAGAATCAGAGGAACTGGGACCAGCAGTTAGAGTAATGACTGTGTTGCTGGACTCCCACGTAGTTGACCGCGGTTCATGACCCGGACCCAGTGGCTTAAGCTCACACCGGGCGCGTGTGTGTGCGTGCCCAAGATCCCAAGAGGAGAACGGAGAAGGGATTGTGGCGTGACTATCCCCCCTGGGGGATGCTTTCTCGCTTTCTGTCTCTCTGTCTCTGTCTGTCTGTCTGGCGAGTGCACTTGCCCTATAAGCAAAAACCTCTCCAAAAAAAGAAAGAAAAAAAAAATCAGAGGAACTACAGAAAGCAATATTAAAATGAGAAAAATATGTGAAGAGGTGATTGTATCAGGGATCTGATTAAATTTGGGAATTAAAGCTTGAATGTCAACCTGATACACTTCGCCATGTCTCTAGGTAGAGAAATGCAACCTACCTGGCAAGGTTGACCACATTATCTGCCTTCTTGGTTCTAGGATTAATGCCCTGTAAGAGTTGTTCCAAAGGAGAGACTATTAGAGACAGTTGACTCTCTCTTAGAAGATCCATAAAGAGGTTTTCCTTTTGCAGTGTAAGATTGAGAAGCGCAAGGCAATGCTGCACAGCTTTCTCCAGGTGTTTCTTCCCTATAAACCAAAAGTGAGGTTAGAAAGATCTCAATGAGCCTTAGAAATTCATAGTCCATTATTGAGTAAAAAAAATCAAAGACGAGCTGTAGATTCAAGTGGATCTTATTTATTTATTTTTTATTCATTTTTTATTTATATTTGACCAGAGAGGGAGAGAGTGAGAGAGACAGAGAGAGAGAGGGAAAGTGAGAAAGCACCCCCCAGGGTCCAGGACTCAAACTGCGGTCAGCCATATGGGAGTCCAGTGCCCTTAACCACCACAACTCCTGCTAGCACCAAGGACCTCATTTATTTAAACTTTCATGGCAACTTCACAGAACAGTTCACTATGCAAGTCCTGGTTATTTTTGTGACCCAGGTACTTTTATGAAATGGGTTCTTGAGTTCATTTCTCTCTTATCTTTTCCTGTCCAGGACTCAAACTGCGGTCAGCCATATGGGAGTCCAGTGCCCTTAACCACCACAACTCCTGCTAGCACCAAGGACCTCATTTATTTAAACTTTCATGGCAACTTCACAGAACAGTTCACTATGCAAGTCCTGGTTATTTTTGTGACCCAGGTACTTTTATGAAATGGGTTCTTGAGTTCATTTCTCTCTTATCTTTTCCTTGTTTAGAGCAATTCTCAAACTGAGGCGATCTGGCCACACAAAACATGGACAAGAGTCTGGAGACACTGCTTGTGTAATGCTACTAGCATCTAGCAGACAGGACGCACAAGGCATCATACACAACAAAGAATTATTCAGCCCCAACTGTTGATAGTGCCATGGCTGAGAAATGGACTTAGAATAAGACACAATAATTGTGAAAAAGAAAGAAGCAGGAAAATATAAAGGATCACCTTTAATCCCACCAATTCAGATTTAAATGTCCGGCCTAATTATTTCCATAGTCCTTGCTGGCCAGCTGATAGGAGCCTTTAGAAGTCATCCGTACTCATGAAATGTACGGAACATCTGTTTTTCTTTCTCTCTTTTTCCCACTGTGCCCTCCCTGCCCCATACCAGGTTATGGTGGGTAGGGTTGTTTTCCAATTGTTTGCCAAGTCCACACAGAAATTTTAATAGCAGCCAGAGGACTTCTTATTGGTGGCCGTGAGGGTTTACTGCCAGGACCATAAATGTAGCTTTGGGCAAAAGTGGGAATGTGAGACGGGTTGAGCATCCCTTATTCAATACAACATGAGACCAAAAGCATTTCAGATTTCAAATGTTTTTAGATTTTAGAATATTAGCATACACATCATGAGTTATCTTGGGAATAAGACCAAAGTATAAACACACATAATTTATGTTTCCTATACACATTTTATACATAGCCTGAAGGTAATTTTATACATATTTTTGTCATGGTCTTTGACTATGACCTGACCCAAACTCGGGTGTGGAATTTTCACATGTCACCATGGAGACCTGTCCATGCTCAAAAAGTTTCAGATTTCATATTTTTGGAACAGGAATGCTCAATCTGTAATGAGATCTACCACACAGGGTTTTTGTAGATTAAATGTACTAATACATGAAAGGTGCTTTTAAAAGAGCCAAGTGCATAGCAAGCACTCAGTAAATAATAATTAGTGGTCATAATACTATAAAATAAAATTTATTGAACACCATTTGCCAAGTACCACCTTAAGTGCATTTACAAATATTATGGGGGGAATAAAACAGGTGAACTCTTTAAGATTTAAAGACAGGCCTGGTAAAAATAGTAACATGATAGATAAATTTCAGTCATAAAAGACCCAGCAATGGGGAACACAGTGAGAGACTCTACATTTTTATCTAGTCTGTTACAAAACACTCTCCTTAAGTGACTCACTGAAAACAAACTACTGTGGACATAGAGAACTGTATAGTACAGAAGAATTTCAGAGAGCATCTCAGTTTACAAAATAGAAAAATACCAAAACAGCTTTCAAGACATCAGGATGTTCAAGCACATACCAGGAAAGGGGGCATAAGTGTCAAGCTGCTTAACTCCTTCTTCCAGTAAACTCAGCGCGAGCTCCAACATGGGTGACTCATTCAGAAGATGATACATCAGACTAAATCCAGGTGGCTTATAGGCTATGATTTCCTCTCCTAAATAGAACACAACAGTGCGAGGGATGATGAATCTGGACTTTTGTCACACTCGCGATTCATATGAAATATATGAATTTTGTAAATCAAATGGTATTGAAATAGATGAAAGCAAATTTCAATTTAGAGACAGTGACACAAACTATACACAGTAGCAAATTCCTGAAAGAACTTAACTGCACATAGAGTTAAGTCAATTACTACGTTAACTCATGAAAAATCTATAGTGCAGTGTTCCCGATGTGCCATTCAGTAAAATCTTATTTTCTCTTGAACAGAACAACTAATTATTAAAACAATAAAGCAAAAATTAAAAATTCTTATTTAAAAATATAATGTTTAATTTACAATATATACAGAATTTATTAATTATAAATAGTTGACACCTTTGAAAGTGACAGAATTAAATTACCTTGTAGTTCCACAAACTGGTCTACAAAATCTTCAAGTTGAGGCTCATAATCTCTGAGCAATTTATAAAACACCTCCAAAACAACCTCAGCAACTTCCCACTATGGAATGACAGAAATATTTCAATAACAATAAAATCGTCCCAAGGTGGTAGCCTTACCAAGTTTTTCATTCCGCCCACTTTTTGCTCTAGTATAAGAGTGAACTCCTTTGTCTATTAGCTTATGTGAAGAAATGTAGACACTGCCATTTATTTTGCTTTAATTTGCTAAAGGACAACAGGCTGACTCATATTCAAGGTATAAGACTTTTAAAAGCATTACCCTTAAGGAAACATTTTTACAGCAGATGTCTAGGCTTCAATAACAAATCTAATGCATTTGATATTTAGTAATAACCAGCTAATAATTAAACAACATCAGGTCTGGAGACTTCTCCAAGTCTCAAATATTTCATATTTTCTCTAAGAATCTTAGCTAGAATCAGACCTGGGAAATCACCTCATCTAATCATCCTTGTTTCATAGGGTAGTAAACCAATCTCAGAGCAATGTACGAATTCCCAAAACCATAAAGCTTGGCAGCAAGCATGTTGGACGTCAAGGCCAGGCTTGAATTCTTTTTTTTTTTTTTTGGAGAGGTTTTTGCTATAGGGCGCGTGCGCTCGCCAGACAGACAGAGAGAGAGACATAGAGACAGAAAGCGAGAAATCACCCCCCAGGGGGGATGGTCACGCCGCAATCCCTTCTCCTCCATTCTCCTCTCGGGATCTTGGGCACGCACGCACACGCGCCCGGCGTGAGATTTAAGCCACCGGGTCCGAGACGCGAACCGCGGTCGACTACGTGGGAGTCCAGCGACATAGCCATTACGCTAACTGCTGGTTCCCAAGGCCAGGCTCGAATTCTTAGACCAGGATTCCATGCCCTTCTTAGTCAAAGAAGGTAAGAAACCATAATCACGAGTAGGTCTACCCCAAATAACCCCATTATCACCTACTTGATAAAATGATATTTAAAAGTTATGTACCAGTGAGGAAAAATAATTATGCCAAAGGAAAAATATACACAACTCTATAAACAGTGAAAGTAAGTTTTTAAAAAATCCATTGCAGGGACCAGCAGTTGGCGTAATGGCTATGTCACTGGACTTCCATGTAGTCAACCACTGTTCGAGTCCCAGACTGGATGGTTTAAACTCACGCCGGGTACGTGTGCATGTGTGCCGGAGATCCCAAGAGGAGAATGGAGGAGAAGGGACTGCGGTGTGGCTATCCCCCAGGTGGTGATTTCTCACTTTCTATCTCTCTGTCTCTCTCTTTCTGGCAAGCGTACGTACTTGCACTAGAGCAAAACAAACAAACAAACAAACAAAAACCCTCTCAAAAAAAATTATTTAAAAATGATTATTTCCACTGCACATAATTTTACCAAGATTGAGTTTTGGAATGAGACCACAAAAAGAGTTGTTACTATTATTTTTAAATTATTCACTCTTTTGTATTTTCTAAAACTTTCTTTTCTTCTTTGTTTTTAAAGAGAGATTTAGGCCATGTGGGTTCACCAGAGAGACAGACTAAAAGTGAGAAATCACCCCCCAGGAGGGATGGCCACATCACAGTCCCTTCTCCTCCATTCTCCTCTCAGGGTTTTAGGTATGCACACACACACACACACACACACACACACACACGCAGCACTGAGTTTTAAACCACCGTGTCTGGGACTTGAATCATGGTCAACTATGTGGGAGTCCAACGATGTAACCATTACGCCATCTTCTAGTCCCAATTTTCTAAAATTTTCAAAAACTTTATATACATAAAGAAGACATATCACCACATAGTAATGGCTTTTCATCCTATCAGGAAATACATGTTAACAAGTTCTAGAGCTTTAATAAAATGGACTCCCCTCTCAATGTTTGTTTTTATGACATGGGAAACAAAAATCATAAAACACTTGACAAAAAGTGAACGTCAGTTATAACAAGCTAAGTCAAAGACTAGACAATGAATAAGCTATGCTAGATACAAGTAATAAATATTATGCAGTTAAGTAAAAAGAATATTTTCTTTCTTCTTTCTTCCCTTTATTCCCAACTCGTCAGGATTGTGGACACGTAAAGTGGGCCTGGCTTGTTTCTTAGGCTCCAAGTCCAGGACTTGAACCCATAGTCGGCCACTAAGGATATGGCCACACTAACCACCAGGCCATAGGCTGGCCTGATACTATTTTCAAAGAATCTTCAATGAAACAAAAAATCCTCATGATGCTAAGTGCTAAAAACAGAACACAAAATAATATAACTAATTATCTCAAATGTTACGTAAATGCACAGGGACAGAAAAAAGACGTAGTTATTCCTTCTTTGGCAACAGATAAAGGGTAATATAATTTCTTAGATTTTTTTTCCATTGTGCCAAATTAGCATGACTTTTTTTTTTTTTTAAGATTTTTGCCAAAGGGCACATGAGCTCACTGGAGAGAGATAGAAAGACAGTGAGAAGGAAAGTGAGAAATCAGACCCTGGAAGGATGGCCATGTCACAATCCCTTCACCTCCATTCCCGTCTCAGGATTATGGGCAAACACACACATGTACCCAGAGTGATTTTTCAAGCCCAGGGCTCAAACCACAGTCAGCCATGGGAACCAGCAGTTAGCGTAATGGCTATGTTGCTGGACTCCCACGTAGTCGGTTGCAGTTCGTGTCCTGGACCCGGTGGCTTAAAGCTCACGCTGGGCACGTGTGCGTGCGTGCCCAAGATCCTGAGAGGAGAATGGAGGAGAAGGGATTGCGGCGTGGCCATC
>NW_006159610.1:3442938-3452069 GCF_000334495.1 Tupaia belangeri chinensis | reverse complement strand
AAACCTTTCCCCCCCCCCCAAAAAAAAAGCAAAGTATAAAAATAAAGCAGAAATGTTTCTATAAAATACACCTAAGGGTATTCTCTAAGGTAATAAACAGTATTATAGACTATAGTGAATTACATCAGAACCTGGAAAGGTCTCTTACATAGCTTAGTGGTTATGAGCTTGGATCTGGAATCAGAGTCGTAGATTGAAATCCAGGTCCTGGACCTTAGGCAAGTTCCTTAACCTTGCTAAGCCTCCATCTGTAAAATGGGAATATTAATAGTACCTGCCTCATGGTAAAACTGGAATTACATAAAGTGCTGTGTACAATTAGCTCAGTGGTGAATGTCTTGTAACTAGAGCAAACAGGTGCACAAATACCAGTGCTCCTTCAGCCTCTGTCCATGGCAGACATGCCTAATGGATCACAACTCTCCTTCCCATTAAAACCAACCTAGACATGCTACTAATCGATGGAAACTGGTATGCGAGTTTATTTCACTCCCTAACCTAAATCATTCCGATTAGGGTAGTAGTGTGGATCCAACCAAAGTTAGGATATTTTTTGGTTCAATTTTAGTCAAAATGTATTCGATTAAGACTTGAATGATTATGAACTCAAACTACTTAAATTACTACTCACTAAAATGTCAAAACTCTGGTTTTAATGCCTGAATTTATTTTTACTGCACATAAACTAATCAGATCACAGAGATCTGACTGAGTTTTCGCTAACTTTCTAAAATGAATGTACAGCACCTTATGCCCCTGATAAAAGAAAAAGCAGCAGTAAATGAGTAAGGAACAAAAAAGATTTTCTCTGAACATAACCTTTTCAGCAGCTCTCCTGTAAGCTCTTGTACGAAATCGGAGAAACACAGAGTCTCTAAGGAACTGCAAATAAGGGTCAAAACCAGGGGGCCGCAGTCCGGCACCCAAATTCGAAGGAAATGAGCTCTCCACCAGGGTACTAATAAGCTGGCAAAAGGCCCGAGTCAACGGGTATTCTTCACACCGGGATTCTATTTCATTTAGTTCAACCTTCCAAAGAAAAATAAAGATAAGCTGGTCACTATAAAATATAGAGCATTTTGTACGCATTAACTCACTGCCAGTGCTATAGCACATCAAAAGACACATAACAGTTATTACCGTTTTTCAACTGCAAGAAAAGATAAAAAAGTATTATATAAATCTATTACAAATGAGTCGTATGGAAGAATTTTTAATTCCCACATGTTATCCCAACCTTGAATTAAAAATAGAAATCTTCCATGTTTCTTTAAAAATGAGAGGGAGAAGAAATTAAAAGAATTAAATTCTCACTTCAAGTTGACCCAAGTAATTAAGCTGAGTTCAAACCAAGAACTTTCAATTTAGATGGCTGCCTTATAATGTACTTTCCACACTTTACAAATCACAAAAACTATTTTAATAGAGCAGAAAATTATTTTATAATCTTTTTTATCATTACGTGTATGAATGAATACAGCACTTAAATGAAAAAGAAAAGCTTACCTCAATGCCAATAGCTTGCCTCTGGCTTGGAACCCTGACAGTCTGCAGTATCTGAAAATAAGGGAAGTGGATATTAGGAGCGTTCTTCCCTCACCAATCAACAGTGGCTTTGCAGTTAATTTGTATACTTTAGCCACCACCCTCACACATCACACAATTTCCATCAGAAATGACAACTAGAGTGAGGCAGGTGTGGCATGGTCATTAAGCAGCTGTATCCTACATGGCCAACGGCAAGATTCGAGTTCTGATCCAGGAGGCCCAAAAATCACACCAGGCACAGGCTTTGTTTTCAAAACAAGGAGAAACAGAAAATGGACTGCAGCATGACAGCTCCCCATTGGGGGTGCTTTCTCATTTTTCCCTTCTCTCTCTGCCTCTCTCCTGTAAGCGCATGCATACTCGCACAAAATTAATTAAATTAAATGACAATTGTGGAATTTCTAAGGATCTTCATCAGCAATTCTGTCAGGTTCAAGTAGATTGTCTCAGGTTCAAAAAAAACTGGTTATTCTTTTTTTTTTTTGCCTTAAGGTTTTTGCCATAGGGTGTGCGCATTCGCCAGAGAGAAATAGTGAGAGGAAATGGTGAGAGGTAACCTGAGAAATCTTCCCGGGGCTGTGGGGGGAAGGTCATGCTGCAATCCCTTCTCCTCCATTCTCCTCCTAGGATTTTGAGTACGCACACACCCACACATCATATGATTTTCAAGGTCCCGGGTCTGGGACTCCAACCATGTTCATCCATGTGGGAATCCAACGCCATAACCACTACACCACTTGCTGGTTCCAGAAAACTGGTAATTTCTGAGATCACACAGTAGACGTTTTCTTCAGCAAATTTTTCAGATATTCCAGGAATAAATCTTAAAAAAGATTTATGTTCAAGATACGGGTCTATTTACAACCACCCCTACTGTTAGCACCAAAAAACCAGTAGTAAATTTATTAAGAGCAGGTTTCTTAAAGTGGGTAGATGGTCAAACTTCAGAAGTTCTGTACTGACCTTGCTATGGACCTACGTATTCTGTGGCCTAATTAATCATAGTTACTATCATACCTTACTCTCTTTCAAGCCAAGAATATTCCATTAGGTTCAATCCTCCTCCATTCTCCTCCTAGGATTTTGAGTACGCACACACCCACACATCATATGATTTTCAAGGTCCCGGGTCTGGGACTCCAACCATGTTCATCCATGTGGGAATCCAACGCCATAACCACTACACCACTTGCTGGTTCCAGAAAACTGGTAATTTCTGAGATCACACAGTAGACGTTTTCTTCAGCAAATTTTTCAGATATTCCAGGAATAAATCTTAAAAAAGATTTATGTTCAAGATACGGGTCTATTTACAACCACCCCTACTGTTAGCACCAAAAAACCAGTAGTAAATTTATTAAGAGCAGGTTTCTTAAAGTGGGTAGATGGTCAAACTTCAGAAGTTCTGTACTGACCTTGCTATGGACCTACGTATTCTGTGGCCTAATTAATCATAGTTACTATCATACCTTACTCTCTTTCAAGCCAAGAATATTCCATTAGGTTCAATCCCTTAAAACACAGTGACACGGCAAGGATAGAAATGTCTGAATCCAATCACATTTCTTATCAGATGAAAAGCAGCACTAAGCATGCAGGACACAGGTAAATGCTGGTACACTTATAAATAAAAAGTCAAGTTCAATAGCCAAAAATAATTCAACCTCTCAGCCAACGCCCAATCTATTCTTTTTTTTTTTTTTTAATGAAGTACCATTAATATCTTCAGGATACAAATGTTAGAAAATAATCTAGAGGGGCCAGCAGGCGGTGTGGTGGTTAAGGTGCTAGATGCCCACATGTCCGACCATGGTTCGAGTCTCAGACTAGGCGGCTTTCTTTCTCACTCTCTCTCTATCTCTCTCCAGTGGGCACACACGCCTATAGTAAATTTTAAAAAGAATAATAATAAAATAATAAATAAAACAAACTAAAAAAGAACATAATCTACAATGTCTTACTGCTTTAATAGCTGCTCCTATAAATGAGTTGAAATCACAGGCTCCCTTATGTTCTATTACCCCTAAAGCAAACATATATTGGGCGTAACCATTTTCCTAGAGTTTTTTCTATAAAGCACAACCTTCTTTTCCTTTTGCACTTTATCACATATAGAAAAATTACACTTGAAGAATTATAGTAGTACTTTTAGATATGAAATTCCAATAACTTGGGACCAGAAGCAGGCGTGGTGGTTAAGGAGTTGGACACTCCCACAGAACTGACCACAGTTCAAGTCCCAGACCTGGTGGCTTGCTTTCTCATTCTGTGTGTGTGTGTGTGTGTGTGTGTGTGTGTGTGTGTGGTCAAATTAAAATAAATGAATTAATAAATAAAATTAAATAAGTAAACCTTTTTAAAAAGTTTAATTTAAAAAATCCAGTAACTTTTTAAATATTAAAAAAAAAAAGGTAAAATTTCATTGAGGCTTTAAACATTCTATCACCCATACAATTCACCCGCCCAGGTCAGAAAAACTATATTTCCTCAGTGTGCGTAAGTCAAAAATTCCTACTACATTCCCACCTTTGCCCAAAAGTTTATGAGCCTGGCAGTATGCCTTCATTAACACCAATAAAGTGTTGTGGCTGCTGTTAATATTTCTGTTAACGATGGCACACAGTTGGATCTGCCCTTCGGTGTGAACAATAACCCTAGTGGCCATGTATAGCTACATAAAGACACTTCATTTTTCGGGAACCAGCAGTTAGCGTAATGGCTATGTCTCTGACCTCCCACGTAGTCAACCGCGGTTCATGTCCCGGACCCAGTGGCTTAAAACTCACGCCGGGCGCGTGTGCGTGCGTGCCCAAGATCCCGAGAGGAGAATGGAGGAGAAGGGATTGTGGCGCGACCATCCCCTCTGGGGGGTGATTTCTCGCTTTCTGTCGCTATGTCTCTCTCTGTGTCTGGCGAGCGCATGCGCCCTACAGTGAAAATCTCTCCAAAAAAAAAAAAAAAGACACTTCATTTTTCTGATATGGGGCAGGAAGAGCACAGAAGAATAAAAGAAAAAGAGACAATTTCCCACATTTAATGAATACAGATGACTTCTTTTTCTTTTTAATACATTTTTTTTTCAGAGAGGTTTTTGCAGGGCGGGTGTGCTCGCCAGACAGAGAGAGAGAGACAGAGAGACAGAAAGCAAGAAGTCACCCCCCAGAAGGGATAGCCACACCACAATCCCTTCTCCTTCCTTCTCCTCTTGGGATCTTGGGCACACACGCAAATGCACCCGGCGTGAGTTTTAAGCCACCAGGTCTGGGACACAAACCACGGTCAACTACATGGGAATCCAGTGACATAGCCATTATGCTAACTGCTGGTCACTGAATACAAATGACTTCTGTGGGCTTATCTCAGACTAGTCTCAAAGGCAGAGTTAAGTATTCTATCTATCTAGTAATACTTACAGACATTAAAAAAAAACAGGCATTGGGGACCAGCAGTCCAAGTCCCGAACCCAGTGGCTTAAACTAATGCCAGGCATGTGTGCGTGCATGCCCAAGATCCGGAGAGGAGTATGGAGGAGAAGGAGAAGGGATTGCGGCGTGGTCATCCCCCCTAGGGGGTGATTTCTCGCTTTCTATCTCTCTGTCTCTCTCTGTCTTTCTGGTGAGCGCACACGCCCTAGAGCAAAAACCTCTTAAAAAAAAAAAAAGGTAGAATTATATGAAGAACTTGTTTCTGAAAACATATGAAGCTGTCTACTAGTCAGCCCAAAAACCACAAGTCTATTAGTTTCTTTAGCCTCAGTTGTGATGCTCAGTCCCCAAACCATTACTTCCTACTTGGGAAGTCCATGGTATACTCATGTCTCAATCACATACTTTCACTGTGCGTATCAAGCCGCACTTTCCAAATTGGAATATAAGAATAAAGAAGTTCATGATACTACCTGAGTGTACTCTAATGACTGCCAGAGGGAAGCAGCAATTTCAGGAGATTTTCCAAAAGCTGCAAGTGTCTTCAGTAGCTCAGCTTTTAGAACAGGGGGAATACTGCACTGCAGAAGCCCCAGAATCACCACAACAGGGGTCCACTGAGGATGTTCACAGAGTGCCAAACGAGCATTTTCACTCTGAAGAAATGAACACAAAAAGAACGAGAGATATTTTACATTTTTCAGAGCCAAGAAAAACGACCAGCAGTTGCCTAAGCTGCTGGCACGTACACTGAATCCTCCCAGGTTGAATACGTAATAAAATAAAGCTGTCACTTATTCATAAAGTCTAACAGTGGATCAAATCAGATCACTAGTTCACATCACTGCAAAAGAATGAGGGAGAAAAATAAACAAGGGAGGAGAAATAACTTCGATTGCTTTTCAGCTCCAGCAATAGGAAACAACACAGAAATTAATGGTCTGCCAAAGTCACAAGTCTTGCCTAGGCAATTGAAATCCTTCCAAAACAATGTGATATATATTCTACTGTAACATAATGTATGAATAAATACCTTAATCTTTTCTTAGGCAAAAGGTAGAGATATGTTATCAAATACCACTCTGTTTTAACTCAATGAGAAAGAACTACCAATTTGGTATTTTGATGCTTAATAACATTAAGGGTTATTAGAAAAACCAGGAACTTGGAAGACATTACTGCTGCCCTTCAGAGAGAATGTCAGGCTGAGTAACTTAACTCTCTGGTGAACAATAAAAACAACTAAGATTTCTCTGCTGGGAAATCATGTAATGAAAACAATCCCTTTTACAAAGACTAATTTGGTAGTGGCTGGTAAGACAGTTTGGTATAGGAGAGGAAAAAAAATCAGTAATTAACTTTCCTAAGTAGAGATATTCTTTATGTATATACACACCAATACATGCATTTATCGCCTCACCTGGGTTAGGAAACCTTCTAGAAGGATGTGCATCTAACAAAAGTTCCCACTTGTCCCTCTATTTTCTTTCAGATTCAGACTGTTCTTTTTGTACTAAGAGTGTGTCAGCCTAGCCTGGTAGTGGTTAAACACTGTGTGAAGGCAACCAAATCCTCCATGGTTGACCATGGTTTAAATTCTGGCCCAAAAGGCATCAAAAACAAGCCAGGTGTGTGCAGGCCCAAAATCCTGACAGGATGGAGAAATGAGGAAAAAAAGAACTACACGTGACCATGCACAATTGTGGAGTGTTTTCTTTCTCTCTCCAGCAATTAAAAATTATTAATATTGGGCCCAGCAGATGGCGTAATGGTTATTGTCACTGGACTCCCATGTAGTCAACCGTGGTCCAAGTCCTGGACCCGGTGGCTTAAACTCACACCAAGCGTGTGTGCATGTGTGTCCAGGATCTGGAGAGGAGAATGGAGGAGAAGGGATTGTGGCCATCCCCCCGGGGGGGTGATTTCTCGCTTTCTGTCTCTCTGTCTCTCTCTGTCTCTCTGGCGAGTGCACGCACCCTACAGCAAAAACCTCTCCAAAAAAAAATTGGGACCAGCAGGTGGTGTGGTGGTTAAGGGTGCTGGACTCCCACACGGCCAAGTGCAGTTTGAGTCCCAGACCTGGCGGCTTGCTTTCTCACTCTCTCTTTCACTCTGTCCCTCTCTGGTCAAATTTAAATAAATAAATAAAGTTAAAATAATCAAAATAATTCTTAAAAAAGAAAAAAAATACACACTGGGCGCGTGTGCGTGCGTGCCCAAAATCCCAAGAGGGAAATGGAGGAGAAAGGACTGCAGGATAGCCATTCCCCCGAGGGGTGATTTCTCACTTTCTCTTTATGTCTCTCTGCTCTCTAGCAAGCATACGCTCTGTATAGCAAAATTCATCTCTAGAAAAAAATATACAGAGATTAATATTATGTCGATTCAGCAGGGCTACTGTAATATACACCCTGCCCTGTAGAGGACAAGGAAACAAAGAGCTTAAAAGACAGAATGCTAGTATAGACGCTAAATTTACTATTCATAAACTTGAGATACTAACATTTAAAGTAAGCATCCAAACATCTGGGCCCCCTGACATGCCGCTCACTGTGCTAGACTACACGTAAGATTCTGTGGTAGAGGGGTGACCTTACCCAAGTGATGATAGTAGACGTGAGCTGTAAAAAGGCGATCAACCCGTCTTGCTCCTTCTGGGTGATGCCACGTAAAGGAAGGTGACGGTACTGGACACTATCCGCACTCGGAAGATCTTTCCGGAGGTGTTCATGGTAAAGCATTAAGGAGTGAAAGAAATGTTCCCAGGAAACAGGACTGCCACCTGCCCCCTGAATATTTTCAACTGTAAAAACAATACAGAATTGTCTTTCCAAAAGGTCTAGTCATTATTTGGAAATAGAAATTAATTTAAAACAATAAACTCTGTTTGCCCTTGTCAGATGAGCTCATAAAGATTTACATAAATTCTTATTTGTTATGCTGAACTGTATTTCATAAAGGAGAATGGCAAAATCCCCCAACCCAGGAGGCTATTAACAAAGCAGCACTGTGTACAAGAACCAACAGTGTGCTTTTTTCCCTCTATTATTACAAAAATAACTTAAACCCCTGGTAGAACCTCGCCCAGATAACCAATATTCTCCCCTAGGCAGTGGGGTACCGAACTCCAGAGCGTAACAACAGACTTCAGCAACATCCAGGTTTCCTTACCGTGACTGCTACCATTGACTTTGAGCAGGCTGAAGCAATAATGGGCACACTGGGGCCCATTGGCCAAGCCCTGCAGCATTTTCAAGTAAGGAATATAAATAGTTGGAGGCAGCAGGTCACCCATTTGCCTAACAAATTTTGACAAAACAACCTGAAATAAAGAAAAAGTGTATATAAAGCATATCTTAACTTTAAGGCAACATGAACTTGCTATTAAAGACTACACATGTTGTAAAACTAATGAAGTAGTTTTGTTTATGCTAGAGAGGACAGACACTCACCAGAGAGAAAGAGACAGACAGAGCGAGATAGAGAGGAGAAAGCATCCACCACGGGGAGTGATCATGTCCCAAGCCCTTCTCCTCCATCTCTCCTTCCTTTTGGGATTTTGGGCACACAAGCATATGCACCTAACAAGTTTCTCAAGCTCACAGATCCCAACTGCGTGGCTGGCATGTAGAATCCAGCTGCCTTATCCACTAGAATACGGAGTGAGCCTAAAGAATTCCGATTTAACCCTCATAAAAGACAAAACAAACTCGTATTCTACTTACGAAAAACTATTTTATTTCAAGGTTGCCTTACAAAATTTAAAGCAATTATAGAATAATATCTTTATGAACATAAAGTCCATTTTCTCTAAAATACCTGAATGTCACAAAACAGACTACTCTTGGCCTAGTCTAGTGGGACAGTCAATACAAACTGAACTGTAGGCTCAAAGCCACATTGATGATGGTGGGTTAGATCTCCAGGCTGTCTTGAATGCTCGCATGCTCAAGAATATAACAAGCTGAAGGACTGGGGACAAGGCGATCCAGGAAGAACTACACGTGACCATGCACAATTGTGGAGTGTTTTCTTTCTCTCTCCAGCAATTAAAAATTATTAATATTGGGCCCAGCAGATGGCGTAATGGTTATTGTCACTGGACTCCCATGTAGTCAACCGTGGTCCAAGTCCTGGACCCGGTGGCTTAAACTCCCA
>NW_006159610.1:3400436-3442890 GCF_000334495.1 Tupaia belangeri chinensis | reverse complement strand
CCATCCCCCCGGGGGGGTGATTTCTCGCTTTCTGTCTCTCTGTCTCTCTCTGTCTCTCTGGCGAGTGCACGCACCCTACAGCAAAAACCTCTCCAAAAAAAAATTGGGACCAGCAGGTGGTGTGGTGGTTAAGGGTGCTGGACTCCCACACGGCCAAGTGCAGTTTGAGTCCCAGACCTGGCGGCTTGCTTTCTCACTCTCTCTTTCACTCTGTCCCTCTCTGGTCAAATTTAAATAAATAAATAAAGTTAAAATAATCAAAATAATTCTTAAAAAAGAAAAAAAATACACACTGGGCGCGTGTGCGTGCGTGCCCAAAATCCCAAGAGGGAAATGGAGGAGAAAGGACTGCAGGATAGCCATTCCCCCGAGGGGTGATTTCTCACTTTCTCTTTATGTCTCTCTGCTCTCTAGCAAGCATACGCTCTGTATAGCAAAATTCATCTCTAGAAAAAAATATACAGAGATTAATATTATGTCGATTCAGCAGGGCTACTGTAATATACACCCTGCCCTGTAGAGGACAAGGAAACAAAGAGCTTAAAAGACAGAATGCTAGTATAGACGCTAAATTTACTATTCATAAACTTGAGATACTAACATTTAAAGTAAGCATCCAAACATCTGGGCCCCCTGACATGCCGCTCACTGTGCTAGACTACACGTAAGATTCTGTGGTAGAGGGGTGACCTTACCCAAGTGATGATAGTAGACGTGAGCTGTAAAAAGGCGATCAACCCGTCTTGCTCCTTCTGGGTGATGCCACGTAAAGGAAGGTGACGGTACTGGACACTATCCGCACTCGGAAGATCTTTCCGGAGGTGTTCATGGTAAAGCATTAAGGAGTGAAAGAAATGTTCCCAGGAAACAGGACTGCCACCTGCCCCCTGAATATTTTCAACTGTAAAAACAATACAGAATTGTCTTTCCAAAAGGTCTAGTCATTATTTGGAAATAGAAATTAATTTAAAACAATAAACTCTGTTTGCCCTTGTCAGATGAGCTCATAAAGATTTACATAAATTCTTATTTGTTATGCTGAACTGTATTTCATAAAGGAGAATGGCAAAATCCCCCAACCCAGGAGGCTATTAACAAAGCAGCACTGTGTACAAGAACCAACAGTGTGCTTTTTTCCCTCTATTATTACAAAAATAACTTAAACCCCTGGTAGAACCTCGCCCAGATAACCAATATTCTCCCCTAGGCAGTGGGGTACCGAACTCCAGAGCGTAACAACAGACTTCAGCAACATCCAGGTTTCCTTACCGTGACTGCTACCATTGACTTTGAGCAGGCTGAAGCAATAATGGGCACACTGGGGCCCATTGGCCAAGCCCTGCAGCATTTTCAAGTAAGGAATATAAATAGTTGGAGGCAGCAGGTCACCCATTTGCCTAACAAATTTTGACAAAACAACCTGAAATAAAGAAAAAGTGTATATAAAGCATATCTTAACTTTAAGGCAACATGAACAAAAGAACTACACGTGACCATGCACAATTGTGGAGTGTTTTCTTTCTCTCTCCAGCAATTAAAAATTATTAATATTGGGCCCAGCAGATGGCGTAATGGTTATTGTCACTGGACTCCCATGTAGTCAACCGTGGTCCAAGTCCTGGACCCGGTGGCTTAAACTCACACCAAGCGTGTGTGCATGTGTGTCCAGGATCTGGAGAGGAGAATGGAGGAGAAGGGATTGTGGCCATCCCCCCGGGGGGGTGATTTCTCGCTTTCTGTCTCTCTGTCTCTCTCTGTCTCTCTGGCGAGTGCACGCACCCTACAGCAAAAACCTCTCCAAAAAAAAATTGGGACCAGCAGGTGGTGTGGTGGTTAAGGGTGCTGGACTCCCACACGGCCAAGTGCAGTTTGAGTCCCAGACCTGGCGGCTTGCTTTCTCACTCTCTCTTTCACTCTGTCCCTCTCTGGTCAAATTTAAATAAATAAATAAAGTTAAAATAATCAAAATAATTCTTAAAAAAGAAAAAAAATACACACTGGGCGCGTGTGCGTGCGTGCCCAAAATCCCAAGAGGGAAATGGAGGAGAAAGGACTGCAGGATAGCCATTCCCCCGAGGGGTGATTTCTCACTTTCTCTTTATGTCTCTCTGCTCTCTAGCAAGCATACGCTCTGTATAGCAAAATTCATCTCTAGAAAAAAATATACAGAGATTAATATTATGTCGATTCAGCAGGGCTACTGTAATATACACCCTGCCCTGTAGAGGACAAGGAAACAAAGAGCTTAAAAGACAGAATGCTAGTATAGACGCTAAATTTACTATTCATAAACTTGAGATACTAACATTTAAAGTAAGCATCCAAACATCTGGGCCCCCTGACATGCCGCTCACTGTGCTAGACTACACGTAAGATTCTGTGGTAGAGGGGTGACCTTACCCAAGTGATGATAGTAGACGTGAGCTGTAAAAAGGCGATCAACCCGTCTTGCTCCTTCTGGGTGATGCCACGTAAAGGAAGGTGACGGTACTGGACACTATCCGCACTCGGAAGATCTTTCCGGAGGTGTTCATGGTAAAGCATTAAGGAGTGAAAGAAATGTTCCCAGGAAACAGGACTGCCACCTGCCCCCTGAATATTTTCAACTGTAAAAACAATACAGAATTGTCTTTCCAAAAGGTCTAGTCATTATTTGGAAATAGAAATTAATTTAAAACAATAAACTCTGTTTGCCCTTGTCAGATGAGCTCATAAAGATTTACATAAATTCTTATTTGTTATGCTGAACTGTATTTCATAAAGGAGAATGGCAAAATCCCCCAACCCAGGAGGCTATTAACAAAGCAGCACTGTGTACAAGAACCAACAGTGTGCTTTTTTCCCTCTATTATTACAAAAATAACTTAAACCCCTGGTAGAACCTCGCCCAGATAACCAATATTCTCCCCTAGGCAGTGGGGTACCGAACTCCAGAGCGTAACAACAGACTTCAGCAACATCCAGGTTTCCTTACCGTGACTGCTACCATTGACTTTGAGCAGGCTGAAGCAATAATGGGCACACTGGGGCCCATTGGCCAAGCCCTGCAGCATTTTCAAGTAAGGAATATAAATAGTTGGAGGCAGCAGGTCACCCATTTGCCTAACAAATTTTGACAAAACAACCTGAAATAAAGAAAAAGTGTATATAAAGCATATCTTAACTTTAAGGCAACATGAACTTGCTATTAAAGACTACACATGTTGTAAAACTAATGAAGTAGTTTTGTTTATGCTAGAGAGGACAGACACTCACCAGAGAGAAAGAGACAGACAGAGCGAGATAGAGAGGAGAAAGCATCCACCACGGGGAGTGATCATGTCCCAAGCCCTTCTCCTCCATCTCTCCTTCCTTTTGGGATTTTGGGCACACAAGCATATGCACCTAACAAGTTTCTCAAGCTCACAGATCCCAACTGCGTGGCTGGCATGTAGAATCCAGCTGCCTTATCCACTAGAATACGGAGTGAGCCTAAAGAATTCCGATTTAACCCTCATAAAAGACAAAACAAACTCGTATTCTACTTACGAAAAACTATTTTATTTCAAGGTTGCCTTACAAAATTTAAAGCAATTATAGAATAATATCTTTATGAACATAAAGTCCATTTTCTCTAAAATACCTGAATGTCACAAAACAGACTACTCTTGGCCTAGTCTAGTGGGACAGTCAATACAAACTGAACTGTAGGCTCAAAGCCACATTGATGATGGTGGGTTAGATCTCCAGGCTGTCTTGAATGCTCGCATGCTCAAGAATATAACAAGCTGAAGGACTGGGGACAAGGCGATCCAGGCATGAGAAGAACTGTCAAGGATGCCTCAAGCTCTCTCTCTTGTGCATGTACGCTCCTGCACTCTGTCATGAATAAAATAATTTACTCATTCAAAATTAACCAGCAAGTTCAAAAATATGTTTATTCAAAACCTAGTTTTACTGTTTACAGAGATTTTTGCTAAGGGGCGAGTGCGCTCACCAAAGAGATAAAGACAGAAAGTGAGAAATCAGCCCGCAGGAGGAGATGGCCACACGTAATCCCTTTTCCTCCATTTTCCTCTCACTAGCAACCATGGCAAGATGTTAACATAGGAAATTAATATGTTAGATTTTCATTATAATTATTCTCTCTACCATATGATTCTAATATTCCATAACGAAAGGTTTTTCTAAAGCCAGCAGGTGGCACAGTGATTAAGGCACTGGACTACACATGGCTGACTCCAGGTCAACCATGGTTCAAGTCTCACATCTGGTAGTTTGAAAATCATGCTGGGTGCATGTGTGCATGCCCAGATCCCAAGAGGAAAATGGAGTAGAAGAGACTGAGGTGTGGCCATCTTCCATGGAGGGTGATTTCTTAATTTCCTTCTCTATCTGTTTATCTATCTCTGGTGAGCACATGTACACTAAGGCAAAAATCTAAAAAAAAAAAAAAAAAATTTTTTTTCTCAATCTTTACATTTTTTTAAGAATTATTTTATTTAACTTTATTTATTTATTTTAATTTGATCAGAGAGGGACAGAGTGAAAGAGAGAGAGAGAGAGAGCAAAAGTGAGAAAGTAAGACGCCAGGTCCGGGACTTGAACCATGGTTGGCCATGTGGGAGTCCAGTGCCCTTAACCAACATGCCATCTGTTGGTTCCACTTTTTAAATTGTTAAATAGGGTCTACAGAAATTTTTTTAAATGGAAGAAAAAATTAATGCAATCTAACAGATACAGTAAAACGAGACATTTGATCCTTGACTCTAGAAAAAAATGAAAACTATACAGCATGAAATTTTCTAGAACAGAAATTCCAGAAAGATGAATGCTGATACAATAATCATTTTATTTGCTTCTGTACATCATACTTTAGTTCATACAGGGTAGAAAATGAACTTTTTGCTTACATTATCTACAGACTCATAGGCATTTTATCATCAATTAAAACTTCTTAGCCTTGGGGGACCAGCAGTTGGCGTAACGGCTATGTCGCTATGTCGCTGATCTGGTGGCTTAAACTCATGCCAGGTGCATGTGCGTGCCAAGATCCCAAGATGAGAATGGAGGAGAAGGGATTGCGACCATTCCCCCGGGGCGTGATTTCTCACTTTCTATCTCTCTGTCTCTCTCTGTCTTTCTGGCAAGCACACACACCCTATAGCAAAAACGTCTTAAAAAAAAAAAAAAATCACACTGGGTGTGTGTGTGTGCATGCCCAAGATCCCAAGAGGAGAATAGAGGAGAAGGGACTGTGGCATGGTCATCCCCCTAGGGGGCGATTTCTTGCTTTCTGTCTCTCTCTGGTGAGCGCATGTGTCCTATAGCAAAAAAAACTCTCAAAAAAAAAAAAAAAACTTTTTTAGCCTTGGGACCAGCAGATGGCATAACGGTTATGTCACTGGACTCCCATGCAGTCAATTGCAGTTCAAGTCCTGGATCTGGTGGCTTAAAACTCAACGGCATGTGCGTGTGCAGTCAAGTCAGTGGCATGTGCCTGTGTGCTCAAAATACCGAGAAAGGAAAAGGGATTGCGGCATGGCCATCCCCCTGGGGGATGATTTCTTCCTGTTTCTCTGTCTTTCCATTGAACATACACACCCTATAGTAAAAACCTCTAAAAAGAAAAAAGAAACAAACAAACAAACAAACAGGGCCAGCAGGTAGTGTGGTAACTAAGGTGCTAGACTCCAACATGGAATGACCGTGGTTCAAGTCCTGGACCTGGCAGCTTGTTTTCTCACTTTCTCTCTGTCTCTCTGGTCAAATTAAAATGTAATAACAATAAATAAAATTTTTTTAAGAAAAACCTTCTTAGCCTTTTTCTTTTATGCTTATACTTCTCCTGTCTTCCCCAGCTATGTAAACATTGGCTACTGGCATGCTATAGAGCACAGACTAAAATACTAATAAAATTCAAATTAATGATACATAAGGAGACTAGATGCCTTTCTGCCTCTAATGATCCAACAAATTACCTAAGAAACAGCCGACTACATAAATTCCAAAATATCAGAACTTAAATTTAAGGGTTTCAGAGACCAGCAGAAAGCATAAAGGTTACATCACTGGACTTCCATGTATTCGACTGTGGTTCAAGTCCCAGACTCAGAGGCTTAAAACTTGCACCAGGTGCGTGTGTATGCGTGCCCGAGATCCCAGGAGGAGAATGGAGGAGAAAGGATTGCAGCATGGTCATTCCCCCTGGGGGGTGATTTCTCGCTTTTGTCTCTCTGGCAAGCGCACGTGCCTGTAGCAAAAATCGCTCTCTTAAAAAGAAAAAATTAAAGTTTCTAATTTTCCTAAATAAAAGTCAGAAGTATAAATTTCTAAAGGCTGCATTAGTGGTCATTTGTATTAACAGCAATGCATCAGGAAGTAACATCATTCATGTTGTGCAAAGCTCCCAATTATCCCACCTCTGAGCATTAAAGTAGAAAACCCAAAGACCCACCTGGCGTTGAGGGGGTCGCTGATGAGCAACTCCTAGGTAAGAACCCATGATAGTGGGAGTCTGAAGAGGCTCCGAGGGGCACCAATATTCTAGAGCAAGCTCCAAATGAAAAGGGTTCTTTTTATATAGCTCACCGATCTGCAAAGAGTAAGCAAATGCTGGAAAAATGCCTCTAACTAAAAATTACTTTATTAAAAACATACATGTGTGTTGAATTCACTTGTGGATTTAAAGTATTAGATCTACAATTTAGGGAAGTTAGGGAAAATAAATCATGAACGAGGCAGCAATGATAAGCTATCCAATACAGTGGCTTACCAAGAGCATCAAGTGTTCCAGATCCCTTCGAAGTGAAATGGGAGGTTCATTTCCCATCTGCAGGCTCATGTGGATCATTCGAGCATCTTCGTCTGCCCGATTCCTGAGTTGTTTCACCTATTACATTCATTAGATATGGTTCAATAGGTAAACTTACTATATCTGAGTTAATGATGAACAAAATCAAGGCGGCCATCTTAACAGTGATTACATACTAAGTAAATAGTTAGACTATATCTTCAAGAAGAAATTAAGCTACAACTTTTTCCGCAATATAAGTATCCATAATTTACTATATCTTAAAATTCCAATACATTTACCACTCTAGAGAAGTTTATCCAGTGTTTCTAATAGGGACATTATTGACATCTGAGATAGGACATTTCTTCATGAGGTTAGATCATACTACAGGCTGCAGAACATTTACCATCTCTTGAACTACCTACTAACCACCAATAACAACACTACAAGTCATCTTAACAAGCATAGCAGCCCTGCCCATTTCCCAAACATGTTCTGAAATTATAAGCCCAGCTGATATGCCTCATTAATACCTATGTGAACCAAATGCAAACAGAAGTGAAAAGCTACTTCTTACTTTAAAAAAAAAAAAAATCATAGCTAGACAAATCCACAATTAATAGTTGGAGATTTTAATACTCTTCTCTTGATATTCAATAGAACAAGTAAGCCCAAGGATGGCATGACAGGCAGGAGCATGCTTCTCTGCAATGTTGCAGCCCTCTGGGTAATTGGGTCCAGACCCCAGGTCTAACTGAAACAGGCCGAGTGTGCAGTGTACACCTGTGATCCTCAGTGGCCGGAAGGCTCGGAGAGGGAATCACAGCATGAGGAGACCCTGTCTCTCTTCTGCATGCATGCACACATGTGCACGCTTCTCTCTCTCAAAACAAATAAACTTGGAAAAAAGTACACAGAAAATCAGTAAGGTTATGGAAAAATTGAACAACTATTATAAACCTGCTTGGCCTAATTGACATTTATAGAACACTCCACAGGAGAGCAGCCAACTCTACGTTCTTTTCAGGTATACACAGAACATTTATCAAGATAAGCAATATTTTGAGCCACAAAACAAACCTTATTTAACACAACTGAAATTCTATAAAATCCTCTGACCACAATAGAATTAAACTAGAAATCAGTGACAGGCATTATTTTTCCATGTTCGTATTTTCTCTCTCCAACTAAATTATAAATTCTTTGCTTGGCACAGAATAATCTTCTACTTAATTGTCTTCTTTATAACCCTTAGCATAATACGTAGAATTTGGAGCCAGCAGGTGGCATGGTGGTGGATAAGGCTCTGGATTCCCACATGGCCAGACACGGTTCAAGTTCCAGACATGGCAGCTGTCTCTCTCTCTCTCTCTCTCTCTGGTGAGCACATATTCTCTATAGCGAATTTAAAAATAAAATAATAATAAAATTAAATAAATAAATATTTTTTAAAAAATACCTAGAACTCAGGTAATGAGTAAGTGCTTCATACCTTGATTATTTTTTCTTTTGCTACCATACTAGGTACCTGCTCCCTTTGCCTTGTTTTTCAAAAGGTATGGTATCAGAACTACACAATATATTGCAATTACAGACCCCTTAGGGTACTAATTAATACACATACATGAAAATGATGGTTAAATATTCACACAAAAAAGGTGGGTTTTCTCCCTCATTTATTTCCTGCCACCACCATTTCAATGGCTTATTTGGCACAAAATGGCATACAAAAAATATGTTATGAACAAATTAACTGAAACGGTTCCAGGAATCCTTTTTTTGGACCACTGTAATAGCTCAGGCTATTTCGTCAAAAGCAGTCTTTACATTACAGCATCTTAAATCCATTCATTAATTTACCTTTATCCTTGCTGAAGCCCATTTTTTATACTAAAATTAAGAGCTGAAACAAGTATCATTTATAAAACAAGATTTTCTACTGTGCCTCTTCCATATCATATATAAAAACACTAAATAAGGTAACCTCAACTTCGTACCCTAGAGTAATACAGGGTTAATTTCTACTTACACGGGACTAGCAGGTGGTGTAATGGCTATGTCACTGGACTCCCATGTAGTCAACCGCAGTTCAAGTCCCAGACCCAGGGGCTTAAACTCACACCAGGCGCATGTGTGTGCATGCCCAAGATCCCAGAGAATGGAGGAGAAGGGATTGCAGTGTGGCCATCCCCCCTGGGGGGTGATTCCTCACTTTCTGTCTCTCTGTCTCTCTCTGTCTTTCTGGCGAGCACACGCGCCCTATAGCAAAAACCCCTCAAAAGAAAAAGAAAATTCTATCTACAGAAACATTTAATTTACTCATACTTTCTCAAAAACTATTCTCAATGTCAAATATTTCTGATTTACAAGCTATAACATAACTACCGTCAAATTTTAATATATACTAAAATATTTTACTTGTTTCCAAAACAAAAAGTTGATTAATCCATGAGCTTTAAATTTATTTTATAAAATTCGTTCATTTCTTTTTCCCATCTTACATTATTACACTCACCTTCATTGGCATAAGTGCAAGGAAGTCTGTGATGAGATTATGTATTCTGCGAATATAAAACTCCTCGAGATAGAAGTTTTCTGATGCCACTACAGATTCGGTGAGGAACAAGAAAACATTGTCAGCAATCGCGAGCTCTGCCATCGCTTCATCTGCTTCTGTGAATTCGGCCAGAGCTAGAAGTTGAGAAAAACAATACATGGAAGAAGTCATTAACCTCCTGGAGATTTAGTACCTCATGGCACTCTGTTAATGGTTTGAAATTCAGACCTCATGACCAGCAGATGGCATAATGACTATGTGCTGGACTCCCATGTAGTCAACTGTGGTTTGAGTCCTGGACTCGGCAGCTTAAAATTAAGAAAGGGAGAGAAAGCAAGCTGCCAGGTTAGGGACAACAAATGTGGTGAGCCATAGGAGAGTCCAGCATCTTCACCATGCCACCTGTCAGCCCCCACACTGCCTTATTTAATTTTTGGTTAAAAAATATTCCACGGGAGGTACCAACAGTTGGAGTAATGTCTACATCGCTGGACTTCCATGTAGTCAACTGCGATTCGAGTCCCAGACCCGGCAGCTTGAACTCACGCCAGGCACGTGTGCGTGCGTGCCCAAGATTCCAAGAAGAGAATGGAGGAGAAGGGATTGCGGCATTGCCATCACCCCTGAGGGGTGATTTCTCGCTTTCTGTCTCTCTGTCTCTCTCTGTCTTTCTGGTGAGCACACATGCCCTATAGCAAAACCTCTCCAAAAAAAAGAAATAAATAAATAAATAAAACTATTTATTTAGGTAATAAAATATCACTAATCTTAATGTAAGCTGAGTTGTAATACCTAAAAACAACATGCTAATAAACTTTTATGAAGTCTAGTGAAACTACAATAATTTTCATAAGTTTTTTTGTAGTTTATTTAATTTTATTCATTGTCATTATTTTATTTTATTCTTTTGAAGTTGACCAGAGAGGGACAGAGAGAGAGAAGGAAAATGAGAAAGCAAGCTGCCAGGTCTGGGATTCGAACTGCAGTCAGCCATGGGAGTCCAGCCATCTTAACCACCATGTCACCTGCTGGTCCCATTTTTATAAAATTTAAACATGCAGTAAACATGTTTGTTATAGTTTCCAGAAATTTATGAAGAGTAAAAAGTAATTTTCTCAAATGTCAATTCTTTGCTAAAAGTCATCTGCATTATTTCAAAAAGTGATCATTTCTGCAATATAAGTTATTTATCCTTTCCAGCATTTTTTAAATTCAAATTAACATATAAAAGTTCTTAGTAGTTTAAAAATTCTAATATTAAAGCTTATAAATGGGCATATACATGAGGGTCAGCAGGTGGCAGCAGGCACTGGACTCCCATATGGCCAACCACAGTTTGAGTCCTAGATGTGGTGGTTTGCTTTCTCACGCCCTCTATCTCTTTCTGTTACTCCCTAGTAAACACACATGCCCAATAGGAAAAATTTAAAATAATAATAATAATAATAAAGTAATTCTATCTTTTTTGAGAGACTTTTGCTATAGGGTGCTTGCCAGAGACACAGAGAGAGAAAGAAATCACCCCAGGAAGATGGCCATGTCACAATCGCTTCTCCTCCATTCTCCTCTCGGAATTTTGGGAATGCACATACACATGCCCAGCATGAGTTTCAACCCACTGGGTCTGGGACTTGAACAGCAATCAATCATGTGGAGGTCCAGCGCCTAATCAGTATACCTGCTGGCCCCAAATAATTATTTGGGGGAGGGGGGGGGCGCATGTACTTGTAGAACCAAAGATACTGAGTAGTCAAAGATGTGGGATTTGAAACATTCCAATCCTGTTCTTTATTTTTTTTTCTTTTTAAACATTTTGCCAGAGGGAGCATACACTCACTGGGGAAAGACACAGAGACAGACAGACAGATGGACAAAGAGGGAAAGTGAAAAAGCACCCCACCCCCCAATGGGGCATGGCCACACTAATCCCTTTTCCATTCTCCCCTCAGGTCAAAGGAACACTCATAAAGAAAAAAATATATATATTTGTACAAACTCCTTGGGAATAGCATGGCAGTAGTGGCCAAAATGATCTGAATTATACAAACGTAAGATACCAGAATCTGTTGACACTATAGGACTAGAAAAACACTGACATGGATTTCATGGATTTGCATAGATTATAAATTTGAATAAAGCCTTTCCAAATTTATCATAAAAACCTACAAAAATGGGCCAGCTGGTGGTGTGGTGGATAAGATGACTAGATCCCACAATGGTCAAGTGCACATTCAGAGTCCCAGACTCAGCAGCTTAAACATACCAGACGCATGTGCTCAAAATCCCAAGAGGAGAAATTGAGAAAGGATTGCAGCATGATTGTCCCCCATGGTGGGGGGGTGGGGGCTTCTCACCCCCACCACTCCCACTGCCACCTACTCCTCCACCAACCCCTTCTACTCTTTACTCCCCCACACTCCCACACCCTACAAGCACACAAGCCCTCTGGTAAAAAAATTTTTTAAGAAGAAAACCTACAGAATGACAATTCTTTGGTCCTCAAATTGACAAAAAAAAAAAAAAAAAAAAAGCTTAGTTCTCATTCTGTTAGAGTAAACCACTGAATATAAATAGCAGAATAGGCTACGATATAGTGAGTAACAAATAATTAGAAGTCAGAATTTCACATCTGTTCTGGTTTAATCCAGGTATTTCCTTTCTAATATATTTTATTTTAAAATAGTATTGGTTTTTGGGATTAGCAGGTGGCATGGTGGTTAAGGTGCTGGACTCCCACATGGCGAACTGCAGTTTGAGTTCCAGACCTGACAGGTTGCTTTCTCACTTTCCCTTTCTCTTTCTGTGTCTCCCTCTGGCAAGTACACATGCCCTATAGCACATTTTAATATATGTAATAAGAAATAAAATTAAAAATTAAAAAACTCTTTTAAAAAATAGTATAGGTTTTCAATTTGACAAAATGTGAAAAATTAATTTGTCAATGAACAAACCAAGAAGGAAAACATATAAAAGTAATAGTAAATTTCAATCACAGAAATATTCAGTGTGTTGACGTCATTTTAAATTTTAAACCCTCTTACTCTGGGGAACCAGCAGTTAGCGTAATGGCTATGTCACTGGACTCCCACGTAGTCGACCGCGGTTCGCGTCCCGGACCCGGTGGCTTAAAACTCACACCGGGCGCGTGTGCGTGCGTGCCCAAGATCCTGAGAGGAGAATGGAGGAGAAGGGACTGCGGCGTGACCATCCCCCCTGGGGGGTGATTTCTCGCTTTCTGTCTCTATGTCTCTCTCTGTCTGTCTGGCGAGCGCACGCACCCTACAGTGAAAATCTCTTAAAAAAAAAAAAAAAAACCTCTTACTCTGAAGGTTAAGACCATTGTCATTGAGTCCAAGAAATGGAAATAAATATTTCATATCATTTGTTTTGGAAGAAAAGGGAAAAGAGATCTCTATTCACTATGACATTACAAAGTTTCATTTGATACAACTCTAGGAACACTTGTATGCTCATGATTATGTATGTCGAAAATAACACCCCCTCCCAAAATTTCACTAAAATGCCAGTATGCTATACTATAACTATAAACAATTTACCTGTCACGTCAGGTAGCTGGGAGATTCCTCTCAATGCTAGTGCCCAGGCAAGTCTAATAATGGCCTGCAGCCCAGGTAGCTTCCAAGGCTGCGAGTCTTGGAGACGAGAGTGAATTGTTGCAATGTACTGCCTCTCTGTCAATAATGGAAGCTGATGAATCATATCTGAAAACACAGAAACAGACCATTTCACCAAAAAATACAGAAATTCTCACTTTTGATATATAAGAATAGATAAAAGACAGAAAATGTGAACACTGGCACCCAAAAAGTATGACTCTTTAACATAAATATTTAACATACCAAAAACTATATTAGTGTTAAGAAATACAAGGATGGCCCAGGGACAAGTGCTTAAGAAGCCAAATACCACATGGCTAACTAGCCAGTTCACATCCCAGACCTGGCAGCTTGAAAAACATGCCAAGTGGGCCAGCAGTGGCATGGTGGTGAAGGCATCAGACTCACATGTGGCTGACCAGTTTGAGTCCCGGACCTGGCAGCTTGATTATCTCTCTCTCCTCTTCTCTCTCTCTCTCTCTCTCTCTGTCCCGGACCTGGCAGCTTGATTTCTCTCTCTCCTCTCTCTTTCTCTCTCTCTCAGGAGAGTGCATGTGCCCATAGCAAATTAAAAATAATAATAAATAAAACTAAATAAATAATTCTTTAAAAAAGAAAAAAAAAAGCCAGGCATGTATGGAAGGATGCCCGAAATCCCAAAAAGAGGGAGAGGTGGAGAAGAGATTGACATGTAATCACACTCCACTGGAAGCAATGCTTTCTACCTCTGCCTCTCTGTCTCTGTCTCTCTCTGGAAAGTGCACATATACTCTGGCAATTAAAAAAAAATTAAAAGACAACAATTCTGAATTTTTTTCTAAAAGAATTATTCTATTTGACTCTACTTCACAGAAAATGTAGGTCAAATAATTATTAAAATTATAGTGCTGGGACCAGCAGTTAGCATAATGGCTATGTCTCTGGAATCCCATGCAGTCCACCGCGGTTCGAGTCCCAGACCCGGTGGCTTAAACTCACGCCGGGCGTGTGTGCGTGCATGCCCAAGATCCTGAGAAGAGAATAGGGGAGAAGGGACTGCGGCGTGGCCATCCCCCCTGAGGGGTGATTTCTCGCTTTCTGTCTCTGTCTCTGTCTTTCTGGCAAGCGTACGCGCCCTATAGCTAAAAACCTCTCCCCCAAAAAAAAAAAAAAAAATTATAGTGCTCATCCCTTACTGTTTACAAAAAAGGCTTGAAAATGTGAATAAATATTTAAAAAACAATTAAGTAAATTAGGCACATGTAACTCACAAACACATATTATATACTCTTAAACACTGCTCATTTTTGGGACCAAGAGATGGCATAATGGCTACGTCACTGGACTCCCATGTAGTCGACCGTGGTTCAAGTCCCAGACACAGTGGCTTAAACTCATCTTTGTGGTTATTTTTTAATACGATCTTGAATCTAAGTATTCAAATATGGGTGAACTGCATACATAAAAACAAAACAAACAATATTTTGTCTTAGTGTTAAAAGATGGCTCTTCTTGGGGCCAGTACTTAGCATAATGGCTATGTTGCTGGACTCCCATGTAGTTGACTATGGTTCGAGTCCTAGACCCGATGGCTTAAACTCACACCAGGCGTGTGTGTGCGTGCGTGGCCAATTACCCGAGAGGAGAAGGGAATGCAGGGTGGCCATCCCCCCTGGGGTTGATTTCTCACTTTGTCTCTCTGTCTCTCTTTCTGGCGAGCTCACACACCCTATAACTAAAACCCCTCCAAAAAAGTCCCTTTTTAAATGTTATTGCCACAATTTAAAATCTGATTTTTGAGATGAACATATTAAAAGGTATAAAATTCAGTACCATCTCGTTCCTCTGTAGTTTGTTCTATGAAACTGATATCGAAGCAGTACAGAAGTGCCATGAGAAGAGCCAGATTCACTGCATCCAGTGAGCCATTGGCCTCCACAGTCACTCTCTCCAAATGTCCGATGAGGAGCAGGGTGTCATCTTTGCCTAAAGGTGACTGGCAAGCCCAGGCGAAAAGGCTTTCTGCCAGAGACTGCCTACACTCCTTGATGAGATCAGAAACCTAGAATAAAAACGTATTTATCAGTATAAATAAATCACCATGAAACCTGGTCTTATCCCAAAGTGTAAACTTTCTTTTTTTTATTAATATAAAGACTAACAAAATAAACTTATCTGAATCTACAAGTGATCTAAAATCTCACCTCTGGAATTATGACCAAAACCTTTTATCTATTCCTCATCCCTAAATTTCTTAACAAAATTGGAAAAGCCAATTTCTTGAAAAGTTCATTTCAGAAAAAGAGTTAAAATGCTATATTAAAGGAGAGCTGAAACAATTGCAAGGCAGTTTCATAAACACATGTGTTAACATGCATTATCAATATTCCTGTGCCTAAAGTAGAAAAATAGTCTAATTTTCATGATTTTTCTGCCTCTGAGAATTGACACATAACCCATGGATTAATCTCATTGAATCCTTGCCTCTTTGCGATGTTTTTCACTGCCCAAACCTCTCTCGCGCTGTAGTTTCTCAAATTCATTATTCACATCAATCTGTGACACCAGAGTAAGAATTTTATACGTCAAGCCTTGCTCCATCAGCTCATCTGTAAAGCGTGTTATCATGGAAACCAGCTCCGGACTGTAATGAAAATAAATCAATACACAAAGTTAGGGTGAACAATAATGCTTACACTTCCTTATAATATAATAGACATAGCAAACGCTCTTTTGACTATATGTTGCATTACACAAAATAACCAGAATGAATTATTGTATAACCTAGTTCTTTTCATCCTTCCTAGATCACTGAGCTTCAATATATTTCTAACCAGGTGTAATTAAGTTATTTGTCATTTGTAAACAAAATAAAGCAGGTAAAAATTGTTGTGTCAGGAGATCAGCAGATGGTGTAATGGTTCTATGGCTAGACTCCTACATGGCTGACTACAGTTCGAGTCCTGGACCTGGTGGCTTGAAATTCCTGCAGGCGTGTATGCATGCATGCCCAAAATCCTGAGAGGAAATGGAGGAGGGATTGCAACATGGCCATTCCACTCCCAGGGAGTTTCTCATTTTCTGTCTGTCTCTCTGTCTCTCTAGTGAGCACATGCACCCTACAGCAAAAGTCTCTCTTAAAAAAACTTGTGTCAGGGACCAGCAGATAGTGTAATGGCTATGTCGCTGGACTCCCACGTAGTTGACCACGGTTTGCGTCCCAGACCCGGTGGCTTAAAACTCACGGCAGGCGCGTGTGCGTGCATGCCGAAGATCCCGAGAGAAGAATGGAGGAGAAGGGATTGCGGCGTGGCCATCCCCCCGGGGGGTGATTTCTCGCTTTCTGTCTCTCTGTCTCTCTCTGTCTGTCTGGCGAGTGCACGTGCCCTATAGCAAAAACCTCTTCAAAAAAAAAAAACTTGTGTCAGGCCAGCAGGTGGCATGGTGGTTAAGGCACTGGACTCTCGCATGGCCTACCACAGTTCATTCCCAGACCTGGTGGTTTGCTTTCTCACTTTCTCTCTCTCTCTGTCTCTAACTGGTGAGAGTACATTACCAAATTAAGTAATAATAATAAATTAAAGAATTATTTTTAAAAATACTATCGTGTCATTCTTAGTAGAAATAAAGAAGTTTATTTAACTCAACTTACATTATATATTTCGCTTATATTATACATCTTAAGAAACTGTTATTTCTAAAAATGTAACTCTTCAAGTAATGCCAAATTAATCTCTGAAATCTCAAATAGCATACAGACCTGAGTTCTAGGGTCCATGTTTTTCCGCGTCTAGACTGTATCAAGGCTTTTAAGGAATTTGCAATGCACCGCTTTCCATCCCAATATAAAAGAACAGCTACTAATCCTCTGGTAAGGCCAGGAAAGTGTGGCTGTTGGTGTTCTCCTAAAAAGGAACGTTTAAAACAATTTAACAAATAAACACATGCGTTTAGGATAAAACAAAAATCCTTATACTAAGATGAATTCAAAGAATCATAGGCTCTCAGAGTTTCAGGGGCCCTTCATGTCCTCTCTGTCAGACATCGTCCACTATTTTATTCCTTGCAGACGTTCTCAAGGGGCCATTCGACCTACACCCACACTAGCAAAAACATGGAATTCATCATTTTCTAAATGCTTACAATTTCACATTCATCTATAATTTCCATACACAGGTGAGAATCTTGGTCTCGCTATTGTGCACCGAATCTAATTTCATTCAATGCCCATTGTACTCGTTCTCATATGAAATCTTCCACATATTTGGAAGTTACTTCCCTTGTCTTCTCTTTTAATTAAATAATATATTTTTCACATTTTAAGTTTTACACATCCTTTTAATACTCTTTGAAGGAATTTCACTTTTTTTTTTTTTTTTTGCAGGGAACCTCATTTGGAAGTCTCAGATTCAGCTTTCTTCTCCCCTTGTCTCAATCATGCCTCCATGACTCTGCCTTTAGCTCCCAATTCATCACTGTGTTTCGGCCTCCTGTAAGCTCATTTCCTCTGCCAAGATGTCTTTCATCCTCCTAAGGACAAAACTATTCCACTGGATATATGCCTATTCATTTTCCAACACCTACCTTAAACCTCAGGATCTTTGTGAAGACTTCTCTATACAATCTAAGGGTCAGTTTAAATCCCTTCTGCTAGACCATTGCAGGTCTTGCATTAGTGCACTTAACTGTGCTGAAATTATTTATTTCTACATCTTTTGCAATTACTAGACTCCTCCTTTCTAGTTGAGGTTTTATTCCTCTTTATATTACAGTGTCTGGCACATGGCAGATAAGAACAAACTGCAAAATGAAAGTTCTGAGTTAACCCAAAACTTAAGTGTGGCGAGGTAACATCCGCTTCACAGAACGGGAAAACTATCTTCCTTGTTCCCATTGTTGTATTTCTTCTAATGCTTCCTTAGGTCAAAAAGAATACTTAGCAGCCAATTGCTTCACACTAATCTTTTGTCCAACTAAAATGCTTATTTTACATGGCTTCTCTATTATAAACTGCTTGTTTTGGGACCAGCGGTTGGCATAATGGCTATGGCACTGGACTCCCATGTAGTCCACCGCAGTTTGAGTCCCAGACCCGGTGGCTTAAACTCACGCCAGGTGCATGTGCGTGCGTGCCCAAGATCCCGAGAGGAGAATGAAGAAGGGATTGCTGTGTGGCCATCCCCCCGGGGCCCTGATTTCTTTCTTTCTATCTCTCTGTCTCTGTCTTTTTGGTGAGCGCACGTGCCCTATAGCAAATACTTCTCCAAAAAATAAATAAATAAATAAACTGCTTGTTTTATGGGAATTTCTTTTTTTTGGAGAGGTTTTATTGCTATAGGGCGTATGTGCTCGCTAGAAAGACAGAGAAGGACAGAGAGACAAAGTGAGAAATCACCCCCTGGTGGGGATGGCCACGCCACAATCCCTTCTCCTCCATTCTCCTCTCGGGATCTTGGGCATGCGCGCACACGCACCCAGCGTGAGTTTAAGCCACCAGGTCTGGGACTCGAACCGCAGTCGACTACATGGAGTCCAGCGACATAGCCATTACGCCAACTGCTGGCCCCGATCTTTTCATCTTTAAAGTCACCTTTGTTTCCACCTCAAGCATCCACTGCTTGCTATGCCTGTAACAGCCTTGCCCAGAGATCTGAGCAGCTGGCACCTACTAATTATTCAGGTCAGATATTGCCCTCTCAGAGAGGTCTTCTCTAAGTACTCTGCTTACAGTTACTCCAACCAGCACCCCCACATCTCAGCATCCCACTGGCTCACAGTTTCTTCCGAGTACTCAGTATTATTGATACTATCTTATTTTTAACCTATTCGTTATCTGAATCATCCCCTCATACAGAAGCCCCAAGGTCAGCCCTGCAGTAGAGTGTGACAGCACCGCACGGAGGAAACCAGGCTGCGCACGGCTAAGCAGAGTGGAAATTCCAGCCTCAGTGGCCTGAAAAACACACCAGGCATACGTGTGCACCCAGGATCCCGATAGGATAGAGAATTGGAGAAATAAATACTGCAATATGACCAGACCCCATTGGAAGATGCACTCTTAGGATCTGTTGTGTGTACACGTACTCTCTGGCATTTAAAAATTTAAAAAAAGAAACCCCCCCAAAAAAATCAGTGATCCTAAGTTCGTACTCATTGTATGAATAATGCTTTGTACTATAAAATGTCTGCAATGCTACCAATCACCTTTGGTAATAAATCAGGTAAAAGCCTCTCTTAAAAACTATTCAATTACCAGGACCAGCAGATGTGTGTAATGGCTATGTTGCTGGACTCCCATTTGGTTGACTGTGGTTCAAGTTCCAGACCCGGTGGCTTAAACTCATGCCAGGCATGTGTGCATGCATGCCCAAGATCCTAAGAGGAGAAGAGAGGAGAAAGGATTGCAGCATGGCCAGCCCCCTGGGTGGGGGGGTGATTTCTTACTTTCTATCTCTTGTCTCTGTCTTTCTGTTGAGCACACTAGTCCTATAGCAAAAACCTCTCCCCCTCCAAAAAAAACTGTTCAATTATCTTTTTTTAAAGAATTATTTCATTTAATTTTATTTATCCATTTATTTATTCATTTTAATTTGGCCAGGGAATGAGAGAGAGATAAAGTGAGAAATCAAGCCGCCAGGTCCAGGACTTGAACCATGGTCAGCTATGTGGGAGTCTAGCACCGTTAACCACCATGCCACCCCCACCCCAAAACTGTTCAATTACCTTTAACAGTTCTAATAGTTAAACAAAAGCCTTCTGCAACCTCTCTCTCTCTCTCTTTTTATTTGCTATAGGACATGTGCGCTCACAAATAGAAAAAGAAAGGATGGTCACTACCCCCTCCTCCATTCTCCCCTCAGGATTTTGGGCACACATGCACACATGCCCAGCATGGTTTTCAAGTCGCTGAAATCAGTACTCAAATTGCAGTTGGCCATGTAGGACCCAGCTGCCTTGCCTCCACACCACCTGCTGACCTCAAATGCCTTCTCTTTAATCGAAGATAAACAAAAGGAAATATTTTGAATATGGTTTTGTCAAATGAACTAAATACTTAGAAAATTATTTTGGAATTTAAACAACATAACATTTTTAACTACGAGTGAATGATTTTATCAGTCTGCATGGTCTTACCATAGTTTCAGTTAAATGTCAACCTACCAGCGAGGAGAAGCTCCACAGCTGCCAATTCTCCAATATCAAAAAGGTCACTGAGAATAAAGGCTTCTTTAATGAGCTGTTCAGGAAGAAGTCGGGTCCCCTGTTGACCCTGGATGGCAACTCCCTCTGTACTGGCTTTCTGAACCTTTTCATGCTGTTGAACATTTTTTGGCTACAATGACAACATTGTAATCATGTTAGGAAAATTACACAATGGAGACAAGTGTTACCTACAAAAGTTAATTCCTGGTAATACAAACTGGTAACAAGGCGGAAAGTTACATTTCTTATCAGGTTATCTAGAATTAGATATTTATGTGGCAACATTTTGTGTTAACCTTCAACTTCTTAATACTACCTTCTCTAACTGTGCTAACCTCTGAACTATAAAATTTGGAGAAAACATACAAAGTAGCTCGTTATTTTTAAATTTGCTAAAGAGGTCCAGTCTCTATGGCATTGTCAGTATCATCCTGAACTCCAGGAAGCTACAGGGCTGACAAGAGGCTCAGATCCCTGGCCCAGCCAATGTGAAACATGCTGGGTGCACACACATGTACCTTGTGCATGTATCGAAACTTAGATGAGCTGGAAGGCTAATGGAAGAGGACTGCGGTATAACAAAGCTCTATCGAGGCTGCTTCTCTCTCACTTGTGCGCAAACACCCTCTCTATAGGAATAAAAATCAAAAGCTTTTCAAGTTTCTAAATAACTTTTCCGATTATATATTTCAAAATAAAAACAGGATGGTCTTCAAATGGGGAGTCGTAAATGGATATGTGAGTTGTTCAATTATTTTAGTACAGTGAATAATTATTTACTCATATTACATAAAATGTGGTCTTATTTCCTAAAGGTTATTCAGTCCAAATATTTAACAAATGACGCAGAAGAAAGAATTACCTAATAGATCATAAAAATCTTAAAATTGTAAACCTTAAATAGAGCTATACACGTCATTTCATCTTGCTTCTCTATTACAGATGAAAAAAACTGACGCTCACATAACTCAGGTAACTTGTCCGTGATCGGACAGCTCTTAGAGAGCTAAGACTGGAACCCAGCTTAACTGGCTCCTTAAGGGAAAAAAAGAAAAAAAAGAAAAAAAATCTAAGTCTTACAACGCAACCCCATTATAGTTCTTAGATGACTTTGTTAGTGTATAAAACAAACGTGTCAAATAGTAAGGAGTAGAGTTTCCAAATTTGAATCCCCTCCACTTCACGCTTGCCTGCAAAAAATTCAATGTGCAGTAATTACAATATGCAAGCATTAATTAATTTGGCTAACACAAGTTACATAAATACCATTAACACTTAAAATCCTGAGGAGAATCTGGAAATGAAATCAAGCTTCCGAATTTAGGTGTATTATTAATTATATGTCAAAAATTCGAAGATAGCCAGTACTTCTGAAATATACTAAATTTCTTGTATCATTTTCAAATATTTATCTCCTTGCTAGAAATAAACACATTAACTTTTGCAGATTAAAAGAGATAGGACTGGTCCCATACTGCAGTAGTAAAGCACTGTGTGCTGGGAGCCAGATTCCACGTGGTTGGCAACTTGAATCCCGGACCTAGCAGCTTGAAAAACACACCAGATGCATGTGTGTCCGTCTAAAATCCTGACAGGATGGAGAACTAGAGGAAAACGGACTGCGGCATGACTGGGGAGGTGGTAGGGGGTTTCTCTTGGGCTCCACTGTGAGGCTGTTGCTTCATTTGTGCTCTGTCTACAGTGAGCACACACATCCTTTGCGATTCAAATATGTATATATATATATACACACACACACATATATATACATACATCGTCGGAAAAGTCATGACACATTTTTCTGTTTTTCTACACAAAAAAGTCAGGACTTTTCTAACTAGAGCTTCTTGAGGGACTAGCAGTTGGCATAATGGCTATGTCACTGAACTCCCATGTAGTTGACCACAGTTTGAGTCCCAGACCCAGGGGCTTAAATTCACACCAGGTATGTGTGCGTGAGTGCCCAAGATCCAGAGAGGGGAATAGAGGAGAAGGGATTGCGGCGTGGCCAATTCCCCTGGGGGCAGGGGGAGTAATTTCTTGCTTTCTGTCTCTCTGTCCCTGTATTTCTGGTGAGCACATGTGCCCTAAAGCAAGAACCTCTCCTAAATGAATGGATGAATGAATGAATGAATGAATAAGTAGAGCTTCGTGAAAAATTCTTTTTAAAAAATTTTTGCCAGAGGACACATATATTCACCACAGAGAAAACCAAAGGAGAGGCTGAGAAACCACTCCTGATGGGGAATGGTTATATCTCAATGCCTCCATTTCTCCCTCCTTTTGGAATCTGAAGCATGCATGTTCATGTGCCTGGAATGCTCCTCGAGTCACGGAGGTGAGGACTCTAACTGTCCACTAGGACATATTGGATCCAGTCAACTAAACAATCACACCAACTGGCCTGGAAAAATTATATTTTAAAAGAAAATTACTGAGGGGCCAGCAGGTGGCATGGTGATTAAGGGTGCTGGACACATGGTCAATCATGGTTCCAGTCCCAGACCTGGCAGCTTGCTTTCTCATATTCCATCTCTTTCTCTCTCACACTTTCCTCTCTAGTCAAATTGAAATAAATAAAGCTAAATAAAACAATTCTTAAAAGAAAAAAGAAAAATTACTGAAGCTGGTTGGTGGCATAGTAGTTAAGGCACTAGATTCCCACATGGCTGATTCAAGTTCAAGTCCCAGACCTAGAGGTTTGAAACTCTTGCCAGGTACATGTACAACTATCCCCAAAATCCTAAGAGGAGAATGGAGGAGAAGAGACTGCTACGTGGCCATTCCCCAAAGGTGATTTCTTGCTTTCAGTCTCTGCCTCTCCAGCGAGCATATGTGCCCTATCACAAAAATCTCTCAAAAAATAAAAATAAATTACCAGGACCAGCAGATGGCATGGTGGTTAAGGTGCTGGCCTCCCACATGGCCAACCATGGTTTAAGTCCCAGACCTAGTGGCTTGCTTTCTCACTCTCTCTCTGGTCAAACAAAAAAATAATAACAATAAAGAAAAATTTAATAAATAATATTTTAAGAGGTTTTCACTATAGGGTGCGTGCACTCACCAGACACACAGAGAGAGACAGAGAGATAGAAAGTGAGAAATCACCCCCCAGCGGGGATGGCCACGCCGCAATCCCTTCTCTTCCTTTCTCCTCTTGGGATCTTAGGCACGCACGTACACGCGCCCGGCGTGAGTTTTAAGCTGCCAGGTCCGGGACGCAAACCGTGGTCGACTACATGGGAATCCAGCGACATAGCCATTACGCTAACTGCTGGTCCCAATAATATTTTTTAAAAAGAAAATTACTGAAACACTGGAGTAAGACAAACAACATATTTTGTTTTATTTATATGCATTAAGAGTTTACATACTCCTACAACATTAAAAAAAAAAAACCAAGAAGGAAGAAAGAAAATTTCTTACTGGGTTTCTGAACAATGAGATGAAGTCAGGCTTGTGTTTCTTCAGAATCAGGTCAAGAAGGTGAACAGCTTCGGGTTGTCTTCTCCAAAGAGCGTTTCCTACTGTTTGCCAAATGTCCTTGTATGGACCCCATAGACTAGCAGCTTAAAGACAAAAATAAAACCAGTATCAACTAGAAGAGACCTCTGAAAAATGAAGTGACTTTTCACCTACACATTTTAGTCATCCTCACGGCTACTTTTTAATATAAGGGATTTTTTTTTATTTTATTCATTGTCATTATTTTATTTATTTCATTGAAGTTGACCAGAAAGAGAGAAGAAAATTGAGAAAGCAAGTTGCCAGTTCCAGGACTTGAACCACGGTCAGTCATGTGGGAGTCCAGCCGCCTTAATCACCATGCCACCTGCCAGTCCCAATATAAGGTATTTATATAGCAACCAAACATTAATATAAAAGCACAGTTTATTAGAATTCTCTCTCTGGCAAGTGCTCTTTAACAAACTAAAAACGGGGAGGGGAGGGGAGGGGAGCTCCGGCACTAGTGCACAGTGTCTGGGACACAGGGCAGAAGCTCAGATACTGTTGCACCAATTACTGGCTCCAATAAAAAATGTTTCTGTTTAAAAAAAAAATAATGCTCAAAGATTGCTAGGGGATGGCTAAATTCGTGCAATATATAAAGGATGGGGGCCAGCAGGTGGCATGGTGGTTAAGATGCTGAATTCCCACACAGCAAGTCATGGTTCAAGTCCCAGACCTAGCAGCTTGCTCTCTCTCTCTCTCTCTCTCTCTTTCTCTCACTCCCTCTCTTTACACCTCCTGCTCCCTCTCGCTCTCTGGTGAGCACACATACCCTAGAGCAAATTATGAAAAAAGTAACAATACTAATAAATAAAAATAATTCTTTTTGAAAATTGGGTTCGGAAAAGTCATGATGTATTTTTCTACGTTTTTCTACACTAAAATGCATAACTTTTCCAACAATCTAATATTTGAAGGATGGAGAAAAATCTGGGTGACAAGAAACATCAGAATGTGAGCAATGCCTCAGAGAGGTGTGAGACTATGATAGAGAATTCACAGAACAGAAGCAAGATTAAAGAGGTCAGAGACATGCTTTCAAACTTTTTTTTTTGAGAGGTTTTTGCTATAGGGCGCGTGCGCTCGCCAGACAGACAGAGAGAGACATAGAGACAGAAAGTGAGAAATCACCCCCCGGGGGGATGGTCACGCCGCAATCCCTTCTCCTCCAGTGCTGGGAGCCAGATTCCACGTGGTTGGCAACTTGAATCCCGGACCTAGCAGCTTGAAAAACACACCAGATGCATGTGTGTCCGTCTAAAATCCTGACAGGATGGAGAACTAGAGGAAAACGGACTGCGGCATGACTGGGGAGGTGGTAGGGGGTTTCTCTTGGGCTCCACTGTGAGGCTGTTGCTTCATTTGTGCTCTGTCTACAGTGAGCACACACATCCTTTGCGATTCAAATATGTATATATATATATACACACACACACATATATATACATACATCGTCGGAAAAGTCATGACACATTTTTCTGTTTTTCTACACAAAAAAGTCAGGACTTTTCTAACTAGAGCTTCTTGAGGGACTAGCAGTTGGCATAATGGCTATGTCACTGAACTCCCATGTAGTTGACCACAGTTTGAGTCCCAGACCCAGGGGCTTAAATTCACACCAGGTATGTGTGCGTGAGTGCCCAAGATCCAGAGAGGGGAATAGAGGAGAAGGGATTGCGGCGTGGCCAATTCCCCTGGGGGCAGGGGGAGTAATTTCTTGCTTTCTGTCTCTCTGTCCCTGTATTTCTGGTGAGCACATGTGCCCTAAAGCAAGAACCTCTCCTAAATGAATGGATGAATGAATGAATGAATGAATAAGTAGAGCTTCCTGAAAAATTCTTTTTAAAAAATTTTTGCCAGAGGACACATATATTCACCACAGAGAAAACCAAAGGAGAGGCTGAGAAACCACTCCTGATGGGGAATGGTTATATCTCAATGCCTCCATTTCTCCCTCCTTTTGGAATCTGAAGCATGCATGTTCATGTGCCTGGAATGCTCCTCGAGTCACGGAGGTGAGGACTCTAACTGTCCACTAGGACATATTGGATCCAGTCAACTAAACAATCACACCAACTGGCCTGGAAAAATTATATTTTAAAAGAAAATTACTGAGGGGCCAGCAGGTGGCATGGTGATTAAGGGTGCTGGACACATGGTCAATCATGGTTCCAGTCCCAGACCTGGCAGCTTGCTTTCTCATATTCCATCTCTTTCTCTCTCACACTTTCCTCTCTAGTCAAATTGAAATAAATAAAGCTAAATAAAACAATTCTTAAAAGAAAAAAGAAAAATTACTGAAGCTGGTTGGTGGCATAGTAGTTAAGGCACTAGATTCCCACATGGCTGATTCAAGTTCAAGTCCCAGACCTAGAGGTTTGAAACTCTTGCCAGGTACATGTACAACTATCCCCAAAATCCTAAGAGGAGAATGGAGGAGAAGAGACTGCTACGTGGCCATTCCCCAAAGGTGATTTCTTGCTTTCAGTCTCTGCCTCTCCAGCGAGCATATGTGCCCTATCACAAAAATCTCTCAAAAAATAAAAATAAATTACCAGGACCAGCAGATGGCATGGTGGTTAAGGTGCTGGCCTCCCACATGGCCAACCATGGTTTAAGTCCCAGACCTAGTGGCTTGCTTTCTCACTCTCTCTCTGGTCAAACAAAAAAATAATAACAATAAAGAAAAATTTAATAAATAATATTTTAAGAGGTTTTCACTATAGGGTGCGTGCACTCACCAGACACACAGAGAGAGACAGAGAGATAGAAAGTGAGAAATCACCCCCCAGCGGGGATGGCCACGCCGCAATCCCTTCTCTTCCTTTCTCCTCTTGGGATCTTAGGCACGCACGTACACGCGCCCGGCGTGAGTTTTAAGCTACCAGGTCCGGGACGCAAACCGTGGTCGACTACATGGGAATCCAGCGACATAGCCATTACGCTAACTGCTGGTCCCAATAATATTTTTTAAAAAGAAAATTACTGAAACACTGGAGTAAGACAAACAACATATTTTGTTTTATTTATATGCATTAAGAGTTTACATACTCCTACAACATTAAAAAAAAAAAACCAAGAAGGAAGAAAGAAAATTTCTTACTGGGTTTCTGAACAATGAGATGAAGTCAGGCTTGTGTTTCTTCAGAATCAGGTCAAGAAGGTGAACAGCTTCGGGTTGTCTTCTCCAAAGAGCGTTTCCTACTGTTTGCCAAATGTCCTTGTATGGACCCCATAGACTAGCAGCTTAAAGACAAAAATAAAACCAGTATCAACTAGAAGAGACCTCTGAAAAATGAAGTGACTTTTCACCTACACATTTTAGTCATCCTCACGGCTACTTTTTAATATAAGGGATTTTTTTTTATTTTATTCATTGTCATTATTTTATTTATTTCATTGAAGTTGACCAGAAAGAGAGAAGAAAATTGAGAAAGCAAGTTGCCAGTTCCAGGACTTGAACCACGGTCAGTCATGTGGGAGTCCAGCCGCCTTAATCACCATGCCACCTGCCAGTCCCAATATAAGGTATTTATATAGCAACCAAACATTAATATAAAAGCACAGTTTATTAGAATTCTCTCTCTGGCAAGTGCTCTTTAACAAACTAAAAACGGGGAGGGGAGGGGAGGGGAGCTCCGGCACTAGTGCACAGTGTCTGGGACACAGGGCAGAAGCTCAGATACTGTTGCACCAATTACTGGCTCCAATAAAAAATGTTTCTGTTTAAAAAAAAAATAATGCTCAAAGATTGCTAGGGGATGGCTAAATTCGTGCAATATATAAAGGATGGGGGCCAGCAGGTGGCATGGTGGTTAAGATGCTGAATTCCCACACAGCAAGTCATGGTTCAAGTCCCAGACCTAGCAGCTTGCTCTCTCTCTCTCTCTCTCTCTCTTTCTCTCACTCCCTATCTTTACACCCTACTCCTTCTCCCTCTCGCTCTCTGGTGAGCACACATACCCTAGAGCAAATTATGAAAAAAGTAACAATACTAATAAATAAAAATAATTCTTTTTGAAAATTGGGTTCGGAAAAGTCATGATGTATTTTTCTACGTTTTTCTACACTAAAATGCATAACTTTTCCAACAATCTAATATTTGAAGGATGGAGAAAAATCTGGGTGACAAGAAACATCAGAATGTGAGCAATGCCTCAGAGAGGTGTGAGACTATGATAGAGAATTCACAGAACAGAAGCAAGATTAAAGAGGTCAGAGACATGCTTTCAAACTTTTTTTTTTGAGAGGTTTTTGCTATAGGGCGCGTGCGCTCGCCAGACAGACAGAGAGAGACATAGAGACAGAAAGTGAGAAATCACCCCCCGGGGGGATGGTCACGCCGCAATCCCTTCTCCTCCATTCTCTTCTTGGGATCTTGGGCACGCACGCACACACGCCCGGCATGAGTTCTAAGCCACCAGGTCCGGGATGCGAACCGCGGTTGACTACATGGGAATCCAGCGACATAGCCATTATGCTAACTGCTGGTTCCCTCAAACTTTTTTTACTATAACCCACAGTAAGAAATATTTCAAATCTCAACCCACAATATACATATATGTAAAGCTGAAACAAAAGTATTATATAAGACACTAATAGTCATTCATTGGTTACATGCATTGGTTATAGTCAATGCACTCTGATATTTTGTATTCTGTCCCCCTTTTCTGATGGACTAATAACTAAATCAATACTAGGCTCACATTTTATTTTATTTATTTATTTATTTATTTATTTATTTATTTATTTATTTATTTATTTATTTATTTATTTATTTATTTATTTATTTATTTATTTATTTATTTATTTATTTATTTATTTATTTATTTATTTATTTATTTATTTATTTATTTATTTATTTATTTATTTATTTATTTATTTATTTATTTATTTATTTATTCATTTGAGAGAGAGTTTTGCCATAGGGTGTGTGCACTCACCAGAGACAGAGAGACAGAAAGTGAGAAATCATGCCCCGGGGAGGGGGGTGGTGGCCACACCACAATCCCTTCTCCATTCTCCTCTTGGGATTTTGGGCGTGCATGCACATGCACAGGCCTGAGTTTTAAGTAGCCAGGTCCAGGACTCAAACCACTCAGCTACATGGGAGTCCAGCAACATTACCATTATGCCAACTGCTGGTCCCTGGACTCAGACTTTAAAAACTCTACCCTATGGCTCTGCATGTGGCATAGTGATTAAGGGCACTGGACTCCCATATGGCCAACCACAGTTCGAGTTTCAGACCTGGTAGCTTGTTTTCTCACTTTCTCACTCTGTCCCTCTGTCCCTCTCTGGTCAAATTAAAATAAATAAATAAAGATGAATAAAATAATTCTTTTATTTTTTTTTAAGAGGTTTTCGCTACAGGGCGCATACGCTCGCCAGAGAGACAGACAGAGACATAGAGACAGAAAGTGAGAAATCACCCCCCGGGGGGATGGTCACGCCACAATCCCTTCTCCTCCATTCTGCTCTCGGGATCTTGGGCACGCACGCACACGCGCCTGGTGTGAATTTTAAGCCACCGGGTCTGGGATGTGAACCGCGGTCGACCACGTGGGAGTCCAGCGACATAGCCATTACATTAACTGGTGATTTCCAATAAAATAATTCTAAAAAAAAAAAAAAAAACCTCTATTCTAGAGCCAAGACTTCTGTTTGGAAACAGAAACAGATAAGGTATTCACATGTGTTTACAAAGACTCAGAAAGAGAAATTAGTCAAAACCAATCACTCGACAGATTAAACCTGGAACTAACTACAGCACAGTTTGTAAACACGTTTAACTGCTCTATGAGAAAATCCAAATAAAGTTACCAGGACTTAGAAATGAAATGAAAGGGCCGGCCTCATGGCCTAGCTTATTGGTTAAAGGAGCCACATCCCAGGCCAGCAGGTGCTACGGCGTTAAGGCAGCTGGATCAAACATGGCTGCGCAGGTCAAGTCCTGGATTTGGTGGCCTGAAACACACTGGGCGGACCAGCAGATAGTGTAACAATTATGTTGTTAGACTCCCACTTAGTTGGCTGTGGTTCAAGTCCCAGACTCAGCAGCTTAACACTCAAGCCCGGCATGTGTGCATGCATGCCCAAAATCCCGAGAGGAGAATGGAGAAGGGACTGTAGCATGGCCATCCCCCATGGGAAAAAGGGGATGATTTCTCACTTTCTGTCTCTTGATCTCTCCGGTGAGCACACATGCCCCATAGCAAAAATCTCTCTTTAAAAAAAGAAAGGGGAACCAGCAGAAGGCATAATGGTTATGTTGCTGGACTCCCCCATAGTTGACCATGGTTTGAGTCCTGGACCTGACAGCTTAAAGCTCATACCAGGCACATGTGTGTGTGCCCAAAATCCTAAGAGGAGAATGGAAAAGGGATTGCGGCATGGCCATCCCCTCTGGGGGTTGATTTCTCACTTTCTAACTCTCTGTCTCTCTGGCAAGTACACATTCCCTATAGAAAACTTCTCTCAAAAAAAAAAAAGTTAAAAAGAAAGAAAGACACACTGGGTGCGTGTGCATGTGTTCCAATAATTCCACAATACGGACCAGCAGGTGGTATGCTGGTTAAGGCACTAGCCATCCTATGTGGCTGACAGTGGTTCAGGTCCCAGACCTAGTGACTGACTTTCTTACTTTCCCCCTCTCTCTCTGGTGACTAAGCACGCCATATAGCAAGTTTAAAAATAATAATAAATAAAATTAAATATTTTTTTTTAATCCCATGTCCCTGGGGGATGATTTCTCTATGTGTTTTTCTCTTGCAAGTGCATGCACCCTATAGCAAACTTAAAAACAACTAAAATAAAAAGGAGCCACATCCCACATGGCTGGCCACAAGTCCTGGCCTTGGCAGTTTGAAAGACACATATGCATGCATGCCCAAAGTTCCAAAAAGATGGAGAAATGAAGACGATTGCAGCAGGATGACATCCCATTTAGAGGGTGCCTTCTCCCTCTATATCTACGGCAAGCACACACATGCATCAAAACAGAGAACAACGTTTTTAGAAGAAGGCAATAGACAGGGATTTTTTTGTTTGTTTGTTTGTTTTCTTAAAAAAGAGGGATAGGCCAGGCTTATTTAGTCAAGCTAGTTCAGCCATTAATTCTTTCTTTTATTTATTTATTTCTTGGGGGGGGAGAGGTTTTGTTTGTTTGTTTGTTTGTTTGTTTGTTTTAAGCTATAGGGTGTGTGTGCTCTCCAGAAAGACAGAGAGAGACAGAAAGCAAGAAATCACCCCCCAGGGGGATGGCCACGCCACAATCCCGTCTTCTCCATTCTCCTCTTGGGATCTTGGGCACGCAGGCACATGCGCCTGGAGTGAGTTTAAGCCATTGGGTCCTGGACTCGAACCGCAGTCGACCACGTGGGAGTCCAGCGACATAGCCCTTATGTCAACTGCTGGTCCTGAGCTATTCATTCTTTCATTCAGTCAACTTACAAAACAACTTCTATAAACCAAAGAGTATAGACTGAGCAGCACAGACAAATCCCTGGGCCTCACGGAACTCGCAGATGAAAAAGCCAGACATTTAACACAGGACTGAACAATTCTCGGGATAATAAAAGATATGGTGGGGGCCAGGAGGTGGCATAGTGGCTGAGGCACTGGATTCCTACATAGCTGATCACGGTTTGAATCCCGAACCTGGTGACTTTCTCTCTCTCTCCCTCTCTCTAGTGAGTGCAAATTTTAAAAACTAATTAATTAATAATAATAAATAATAAAATTAAATAATTTTTTAAAAAATAATAAAAACTTTTAAAAGATATGATGAAGTATAGATTGCATTGAGACCATATGAAAAAGAGAACCTACACGAATCTAAAGATCAGAGCAGGAAGGGTGTAAAGTCTTTTTTCATTCTTTATAACAGAAACTGCATAAGCACGCAAAGGCAGGTGAGCAAGAGAGAGAGAAATGTGTGCACCCTCAACAAGCTCTTATTTTTTTCCCATTATAGGGAGGCATCCAATAACATCAAAGATCTTTACACAGACACGAGCTTACATAGTCCATAATTTTTTTAAGAATTATTTTATTTAACTTTATTTATTTTATGTCTTAATTTGACCAGAGAGAGACAGAGTGAGAGAGAGAGAGAAAGAGAAATGAGAAAGTAAGTCACCAGATCTGGGACTCAAACCACAGTCAGCCATGTGGGAGGCCAGTGCCCTTACCCATCACCCAACCTGCTGGTCCCAGCATCATCCATCTTTAACATTAACAACATCACCAGAGGTAGCTGTAACAAAGATTTATCTTCATTTATGAAATTTCAGTAAATATCTTTTTCCTAACTACAAACTAAAAGGATATAATCTTTTCCAAATTAATAAACGTATACTTTTAACGTGTAGTTTATTTTTAAATTTTTTTTTTAATTTTTAAATTTTTTTTTTGAGAGGTTTTTTTCACTATAGGGCGCGTGCGCTCGCCAGACAGACAGAGAGAGACAGAGAGACAGAAAGCGAGAAATCACCCCCCAGGGGGGATGGTCACGCCGCAATCCTTTCTCCTCCATTCTCCTCTCGGGATCTTGGGCACGCACGCACACATGCCCGGCGTGAGTTCTAAGCCTCCGGGTCCAGGACGCGAACCGCGGTCAGGGAGTCCAGAGACATAGCCATTACGCTAACTGCTGGTTCCCACGTGTAGTTTATTTATCTGAGAAAAACATTCATTTTCCTCAGCATTTAGGGATACCTCCAGAAAGTTGCATTTATTCACTCGCTCACCATGTGTGACATACCAATAAACAGCAAAATGAGTAAACACCTTAATCATGAAATCATACCTAAATGTAATAGCCAATTCTGGTACATACTATAAAGGAAGGGAAACCAGGCCAGCGATCACAAAAGAGGAAATCTGACGTAGTCAGAGAGGTCATGGGAGGGCAGGATTCCTTAAGTGATGATGAGGCTGAACTCTGAAGGGTAACAGTGAGAGTCAACTCGGTGAGAGACAGCATTCCAGGAGAGAGGACACGTGGGTTCCTATGGCAAGAGGGAAACTCACTGACAAAGAACTAACCACGCTAAGAGAGCTAGAAGACCGAAAACAAGGATTTGGCAGGGTAGGCAACCTTCACCCTAGGCAGGGCTTCCTGGCCCATGTTAAGGATCTTGGTTTTTACTGTAAAAGATCATGCAAGATGAAGACGTTAAAAGTCTGCTATACTTGGGACCAGCAGTTGGCATAATGGCTATGTTGCTGGACTCCCGTGTAGTCGACCGCAGTTCAAGGCCCAGACCTGGTGGCTTAAACTCATACCGGACACATGTGCATACGTGCCCAAGATCCCGAGAAGAGAATGGAGGAGAAGGGATTGTGGCGTGGCCATCCTCCCTGGGGGGGGATTTCTCGCCATCTCTGTCTCTGTCTGGTGAGCGCACACACCCTATAGCAAAAACCTCTAACAAAAAAAAAAAAAAAGTCTGCTATACTTAGTGAAATTCAAGAACATGTTAACCAGACTGAAAGCTGTGTAGGAAGATGGGATCAGATTAGGATGAGCAGAGGAACAGACGGTATAGGAACAGGATCGGTAAATACTGACAGACCTTTTGAGAGGTTTGACCGTGATGAGGACCAAGACAGTAACTAGGGAGGTATGGGATCGAGATAAAGAGTGAGGCTAGTGGGGAGAAGAGCAAGAGCGAGAAGCAGATATACAGGACGGAGAAGGGGTAAGGAATAGGGCAAGACTTATATAGGGCCAGATTATACAGGGCAAGACCTACCTAAAGTAGAAAAACGGGGCCCAGCAGATGGCACAGCGGTTAAGGTATTGGACTCTGACATGGTCAACTGCGCTTCGAGTACCCAGCCGCTGGAAACTCACGCCAAGCACGTGTACATGCCTGCCCAAAATTCTGACAGGAGAAGGGACTGTGCTGTGGCCATCTCCCTTTGGAGGCGAGTTCTTGCTTTGTTTCTCCAGCAAACACACATGCCCTATAGCAAAAATGTCTCAATAAATAAATAAATAAAGATAAGGAAATGGATTCAGGAGTGCACAAATATCTAGATTTGCAGGTTTTGAGGGTGAAGAAAGAGTTCATGCCTTTGGCTTCTGTAATCTGTGACTAGGAGACTGAGGGATCAAAGGAGGTCAAAGCTTTGGGGAGGGTGGGAAAGCCCTGAAATAGAAATGCTGTGAACAAGACGGGGTGAGCAGAAGACCATCAGGACTGTCGAACAGCGTGAATGGTCGCTTACTCCCGAGCCTGTGAGTACCACCACGTAGACATGACACAGGTCACAAATCCAGGGCAAGTCATGCAGCTGAGACACAAGCACAGATCTCAAAACGCTACCTGTTAGTTTTTCCTTCTACAATCCTAAGATTTCAATCTTTTAACTGTGGTAAAACACACACACATACACAACATAGAAAACCCTCTTACCCATTTTTAAGTGTATAATTCAGTAGTGTAAAAAGTACAGTCGCACTGCCCAGCAGATCCCCAAGCCTTTTTCATCCCTTAAAACTAAAACTCCACATCACTAGACAATAGCTCCCCACTTCCCCTTTTCCTAGGCCCTGGCAACCACCGTTCCACTCTGTTTCTGATCTCACGTAAATGGAATCTACAATACAGTCTAGTGTCCCTGAACGACGGAGATGCAGGCTGTGCAAACATCACAGTGTACTCACACAGCCTAGGTGTACAGCTTACTAGATGCCCAGCCCATGTGGTATACAGCCTACGAGACTCGTAAGGGATCACAAATGCAGCTTGTCAGCGAGCAAAACATCGTTAGATAGCACATGGCCGCATCTGTCATTTGCGAAAGAGCAAACAAGAGCACGTGCGGTAAAAACAGAGATGTTGGCATTTCTGACAGGGTCTTGCCATGCTGCAATTCTCCTGCCCAACCTCCCAGGTGGCATGGACCACAGTCACACATCCAACCAGTGGAGGCTGGGCTAAGAATCAAGCTTGGACCTCCCTGGTGATCTCAACCACAGAGTCCTCCCGCTGTGGCTGGGCTGTATCTGTTTTTTCTTATTTTTTCCAATTTGACAAAAAATGTGTGTGCTCACCAGAGACAGAGAGGGAGAGGTAGAAAGCACCCTCCAATGGGATGGGATCACACTGAAATCCCTTTTCCTCCGTTTCTGTCAGGACTTTGGGTGTACACATATTCACATGTATACCTGGCATGTTTTTTATTTTTTTATTTTTTTTTTTTATGTTTTGCCACAGAGCATGTACACTTGTCTGAGAGAGACAGACAGCGAAAGGGAAAGTGAGAAATCATCTTCCAGGAGGTATGACCACACCGCAATCCCCTCTCCTCCATCCTCCTCGGGATTTGGGGCACACATGCACACATGCCTGGTGAGTCTCAAGTCACCAGGTCCAAGACTCAAACCCCAGTCAGCCACGTGGGAGTCCAGTTCCTTAACCACTATGCCACTGCTGGCCCCGACCGGCATGTTTTCCAAGCTGCCAGGGCTAGGATTCTACTTGCAATGATCCCACTCACTAAACCACCAAGCTATAGAGCCAGACCCAGTCTTTTTATTCTAATTGCCAGGGACAGGGAGAAAGAAAAAGCACCTGTGCGCCCACCCCATGGAGTTATGGACATGCCATAATCTCTATATTACACTCCCTCTGGATTTGGGGCCTGCATACATAGCATTCGGCATGATTTTTTAAGTGGCCAGTGCTAGGATCTGAACCACAGTCAGCCATCCAGATGGCCCATCACACACACAGAGCTTAGCCTCTGCATTACGGGGCCACCCCCGTAGTTGTTTTTTGTGACTGTCCTATTTCACTTAGTATAATGTCTTCAAGGTTCGTCACTGCTGTACCACATGACAGCATTTCCTTTCTTTTCAAGGCTGCATAATGTTCCATGATATAGTTCACATTTTGTTTATCCATTCACTCATCATTCTTAATTTTCCTTAATAGACACTATGATTGCTTCTCTAAGGTGATTGCTTTCTTAAAAGAATTATTTATTTAATTAATTATTATTCTCAATTTGACTAGAGAGTGAATGAGAAAACAAGCTGTCAGGTCTGGGACTCAAACCGTGGTCAGCCACATGGGAGTCCAGCACCTTAACCACCATGTCACCTGCTGGTCCCAGGTGTCCACTTTTTAAAAAATATATTCCCTGGGAGCCAGCAAGTGGCATGGTGATTTAAGGTGATGGATCTTACATGGTTGACACCGCAGTTCAAGTCCCAGACCCAGCAGCTTGAAAAAACATGCCCAAGTGTGTGTGTGCACGTGTGTGTATGTATGTGTCCAAAATCCTGAGAAAAGAATGGAAAAGGGATTACAGTCTGGCCATACTCCCCGGGGGGTGATTTTTCACTTTCCCTCTCTTTCTCCAGTGAGCGCACACACCCCATGGCAAAGATCTGTAAAAAAAAAAAGAGAGAGAGAGAGAAGAAAAGAAAACCCAGACTCTTGACTTTTAAAAATGTTTCCTTTCTATGTTGCCAGTTAAACAGTCCTACTATAAGGCTTTATTATACAGTAGATACTCACCATAGCTACTGGCAAGTCCCATCCCTTTTATTCCAATGACTTCCGTTTAATAGTAACCTGTTTGAATATATACTAAGGGAACGTATACACCACATATACCTGTGAGCCTTGCCTCTACCTTAGGTCTAGTTGCGAGCAATATTAAGTATGTAACTTCATCACCAACATCCAGATACACAGAAATTAGATGTCATAGAATAAATGAGAGTGTGCTTAAGGAGGAGCATGTCGCTGGGACCAGCAGACGACAATGTAGTTACGTAATCGACCATGGCTCAACCCCAGACCCGGTGGTTTAAAACTCACAACAGGCACGTGCGCCTGCATGCCCAAAATCCTGAGAGGATACGGGAAAAGAGACAACGTGGCCACCCCCCGGGTGGGGGGGGCTGATTTCTCACTTTTTGTCTATCTCTCCAGCAAGTGCAGGTGCCCTAGCGCAAAAATCTTTCTCTCTAAAAAAAAAAAAAAAAAAAAGAAGCAGCACATCACAGTCTAAGATCCTAAGGTTGGCTTAGAATCATTAGCTATTTAACGGTGATGTTACGTAATCTCTACAAGCCTCTATTTGTAAAATGGGGTAACAGCAGCTACACCACTGACTTACGAAGGGGAATGAATAAGCTAAAATAAACACAAGCCTTAATTATTTTTTTAACCTTTGTTTCAAACTTGATTTCCTGGCTTCCTCAGCCTACTTAGCTACAAAGAATGAGTTACATATAAGCAAAAACCGAAAGAAGAGGTAGTATTCCAAGGACTTGGGCTTATTAAAGTACTGACATTTTATTTGATCCATAAACAAAGCAAGCCTAAAAAGCAGTCATAAAATAAAATAGCAGTTCCCAGTAACTTCTTCAAGTTTTATCTTTTTCGGAAGTTGACTAAATTCAGTTTGCTTCCTTCTTGGAAGCCTCATCAAATTTCTTCACAACATCTAGAACTTCATTATAGTCAAGCTCTCCAGCAGCACGTGGTGCTTTTCCATCCACAGATTGTTTGAAGAGAGCTCCAGCCAGTCACTTTTTTTAGAGACACTTTTGCCATAGTATGTGTGCTCTTGCCAGAGAGATGGAGAGGCAGAGAGACAGAAAGCGAGAAATCATCCCCCAGGTGAGATGGCCAAGTTGCAATCCCTTCTCCTCTCAGGATTTTGGGTACACGTGCACAAGCACCTACGTGAGGTTTAAGCCACTGGGTCTGGGACTCGAACCACAATCCACCATGTGAGAGTCCAGCAAGGTAACCTCTACTCCATCTGCCAATCCCTCAGCCAGTCTCTTTAAACTAGTCAGACTGTCTGCATCTAGGAGGTAGAATATACTAGATAGCATTTCTGTCTGGCTGCTTTGTCTCAGCATGGCCTGAACTTTAGGGCTGTTTAAGAGGATCCCTGCTTCTTGCTTTATAAACATATTCCCCTCTTCAACAGCAGAGAGAGTTTGCTTCTAACTTCTCCAAGGGGAGCTCAAAACTTCTATCATCTGCTGTAGCTGTTCTGTGAATCACTTTTTTTCTGTGAGCAGGTCCTTCCTTCCCCACCAATGTACACTTGGGTCTGCAGTCTGGCCAGGTTTTTCCTGGTTCACCATCATTTCTTTCACCTTGTTGGTGCAGAAAAGGAGCCACATCGGGGACAAGGATTGGCACCCCACTAGGGCAGACCAGCTGCTGACATTAGGCACACACACAGGGCACAAGATGGCAGCTAGCTCATTATTATAGGATAATTTCTCATAGTGTTTCTAAAGTGGTTTTATTTCTCAAAACTCACCTTTAAACAACTTCACAAAATCAGTTCTGTGAAAAACAGAACCACTATCAAAAAGAAAAAAACCATTTTAAAAGACTGTACGAGATCAAATGTGCCAAGGAAACAGTGCTCTTAAGTGACATTCTCTACAAGCATTTACCAGTCTCTTACTTGTGCCCAAGACGTTAAGGGCGCCTGGATCTAGGCATTAATGCTCAGAGCAAGAAACCACTTTTTCCGGACAGCTCCGCCCCAGGCAGGACTTGAGGCATCCCAGTCCCGCCTACTACTCTCCAGAGTGCACCCAAGGGATTGTGACTATCAAAATGCCTCCACTCTTTCAAACCCCGCTGGAAGGTGGTACCGCCACGACTGGAGAATCGCCGAAAGAGGACCCCCAATCTAGAATTCCTTTACATCACCTTCTAGATTGTACCTCCACGCCGAAAATCGGCTCGGAAGACAGAGGCGCACTGAGCCAGGCCACACCCACCGAGCTGGGGGACAGCTGCTGAACTCGCGCCACGCCTTACCGGCTACTTTCTAGGAGACAGGCCTCATCATCTAGGCTTCAAGCTTCAGCCGGACCCCCACCCCAGGAGGGGCCCCGGCGCCTTCGCAGAGGTGCGAATTTTCATTTCAGCCACTTCTCGAGGCTGGAAAGTATCTCAGGTCCTCTGGCCTCATTAATGCGTGTCCTGGTGAAATCCAGGCCGCACACACCACATGGAGTGGGGGGGCTGGAGGAACAAGCTCAGCCCTGAGTTAGAGGTTGCACACGCGGTTCCAGCGGCCCCAGCCTCACTGCCTCGCCTCTCAAACCTCAGCTCGAGCGCTTCAGCCGCAGCGCCGACGCGCGCCATTCAAACTGGGGAGGGGCAGGAATCCAGGCCCAGAGCTAGGAGAAAGCAGGCGCCGCGCACAGCAGGGACCGGGGCTCCGAGGAACCCCCAGCTCGGGCCTCTCCCTGCAGAAATGATCACCGCCCAGCCCCATGGTTCCTCGTCTGCCCTGCCGCACCTACCCGAATTTACCGCCAACAGCGTCGCCATCTTGGAGGCGCACTAACGGAGTGCTCCAGGCGCAGGGAGGCCCCGGGAAGGAGCGGGGCTGTCCAGGGCGGCGCCTGAACAAAAAAGGACCACGCCGTCCCCTCAGGGCGGGGCGCTGGGCCGACACAGCCGTGCAATAGACTCCAGATCCGCTCGGGGTCACTAACATCAATTTCCTGTGGGATTATTCCCATTCAAATAAGGAGAAAGCAACTAGTTCAAAGACGCGAGGTCCTCAACCTGACGTTAGAGTGCAGTGCATCCTGGGACTTGTAGTTTCCTTGTAAAGATGAGTGACATTGGGTACCTGGAACGGAAAAAAGAAGTAGGTGGAATACTAAACCATATTCTGAGACTAGTTAATAAAATGATACCTATTTTTGGGGGGGGAGGTGGGGAGAGGTTTTTGCTCTAGGGCGTGTGTGCTCGCCAGAAAGACAGAGAGAAACAGAGAGACAGCAATCACCCCCCAGGAGGGTTGGCCACGCTGCAATCCCTTCTCCATTCTCCTCTGGGGATCTTGGGCACGCACACACAGGGGCCCGGCGTGAGTTTAAGCCACTGGGTCTGGGACTCGAACTGCAGTCGACTACATGGGAGTCCAGTGACATAGCCATTACGCCAACTGCTGATCCCAAAATAACGCCTATTTAAGATAGTATAAAAACTGTGCTTTCAAGTAAGCATTTCTATTTCTAATTAAATACCACTTACTGTTAATCCTTTACTTTGGGGAAAGGAGCGAGGCATAAAATGTCTACACCTCAAAAAGTCATCTGATTACAAACTAAGTTTTCAAGACATTTCAATTTACCATGTGTATTGTGTCAACATAGTTGCATATGGAAAAATCTTTTTTAGGGGGAGGGAGATTTTTTGCTATAGGGCATGTGCGCTGGCTAGAGAGACAGAGACAGAAAGCAATAAATCACACCCCAAAGGGGTGTGGTCACGCCACAATCCCTTCTCCATTCTCTTCCCACTCATGCACATGCACCTGGCATGATTTTTAAGCTTCCAGGTCTGGGACTCGACCCCTGGTCGACCTTGTGAGAATTCAGCGACGTAGCCATTATACCATCTGCTGGTCTCACAAATTATTTTTATTATGAAATTTTCAATTCCTTACAACTTTAGAATAATGAATATCACCTACTTTCAATAACCTGGCTAAATCCCCTTCCTACCCACTCCAACAAAGGAAATTATTTTAGCAAATTCCTGTCCCATCATTTCATAATCACTAATTCTTTTTCTACCTACACACCCAAAATAGCTGGACTCTCTTCTTATACTTGCTAATTTTTTTTTGGGGGGGGGAGGTTTTTGCTATAGGACGCATGTGCTCACCAGAAAGACTGAGAGACAGAGAGAGAAAGCGAGAAATCACACCCCAGGGGGGGAAGGCCACGCCTCAATCCCTTTGCCTCCATTCTCCTCTCAGGATCTTGGGCACACATGCACACATGCCCAGCATGAGTTTAAGCCACCAGGTCCAGGACTCGAACCGCAGTCAACTACATGGGAGTCCAGCGACATAGCCATTATGCCAACTGCTGGTCCCTCACTTGCTAATTTAAAAAAAAAGTATTATTATTGGGGCCATCAGGCGGCGTGGTGGTTAAGGGTACATAGCCAACCGCAGTTCAAGTCCCAGACCTGGTGGCTTGCTTTCTCACCTTCTCTCTCTTGTTCTGTCCCTCTCTGGTCAAATTTAAAAATCAGTAAATAAACTTAAATTTTAAAAAAGATATTTCAAAAACTTATTTTTGTTTAAGTTTTTACTATAGGATATGTGTGGTCACCAGAAAGAGACAGAGACAGAGAACGGGAAATTGAGAAAACAAGCCACTAGGTCTGGGACTCAAACCTTGGCCTGCGATGTGGGAATCCAGCACCTTAACCACCACACCAATGGCTGGCCCCTCACTTGTTAATTTTTAGTTTGATAATTTTCAAACTGAAATACAAGGATACTGGACAGGTGGTATGGTGGTTAAGGCAGCTGGATCTCACATAAGTGAGGAGAAGGGATTACAGTATGGCCTTTGCCCACTTCCTGAGGAGTACTTTCTCACTTTCCTTTTCTGTTTCTCTGTCTCTGTTTCTTTCAGGCAAGCATACTCACCCCATAGCAAAAATAAAACAAAAAAACAAGGACACTTGAAAAAGTTTGTGGATAAATTATAGATTTATTTTGGTGCAAAAAAAATTTTTTAAATCCATTGATACCCATGCCCCTTGTGTAAATAATTATCATTTGATATCATATGCTATTAGATACTATGATATATATTAAGAATTTTAGGGGCCGGCAGGTGGTGTGGTGATTAAGGCACTGGACTCCCACATGGCCGGACATGGTTCAAGTCCTGGACTTGGTGGCTTGCTTTTTCACTCTCTGTTTCTCTGTGGTCAAATTAAAAAATGATAATAAATAAATAAAATAATTTTACAAAAAAAGTTTTTACATGCATTATTTCCTTTAATTCCTACAGTAATCCTATTGAGGAAATGATATAACAGCTTCTTATCTCAGAGATGCTCTATGTTCTTTATAATCTCACTTATCAACTCTCTGACACTCCACTGAGGTTAGAAGGAAATAGAGCTTATAGTCCATTTTGGCGTTGAAAACTAGAATCAAATAATTTAGAGAAAAATTATGAAGTATGTTCTTAAGAATATCACACATGGGGCTAGCAGGTGGTATGATGGTTAAGGCGCCAGAATTCCCACAGGGCTGACCGCAGTTCGAGTCCTGGACCTGGTGGCTCTCTCTCTGGCAAAATTAATGTTTAAAAAAATAATAATAGGGAACCAGCAGTTAGTGTAATGGCTATGTCGCTGGACTCCCACGTAGTCGACCGTGGTTCACATCCCAGACCCGGTGGCTTAAACTCTCGCCGGGCGCATGTGCGTGCATGCCCAAGATCCCAAGAGGAGAATGGAGGAGAAGGGATTGCAGCATGGCCATCCCCCCTGGGGGGTGATTTCTCGCTTTCTGTCTCTGTCTCTCTCTGTCTGTCTGGCGAGCGCACACGCCCTATAGTGAAAAACCTCTCAAAAATAATAATAATAATAATTAATTAATTAAAAAATAAATCATTCAAAAAATAGCAGACATATTCACGGTTTAGTTTTTTTAATTTTTTTTTGTATTTTTTTTTGCTATAGGCAGGCACATGCACTTGCCAGAGACAGGCAGAGAGAAAGGGAAAGTAAATTACCCCTTGAGAATACTCCTACACTATTGGTGGGAATGTAAATTGGTCCAGCCACTGTGGAGAATGATAGGGGGGTTCCTTGAAGATCTTCAAATAGAACTACCATATGATCCAGCAATTCCACTCCTGGGTATCTACCCAAAGGATAGGATAGCACTCAGTTGGAAAAGTGCTTGCACAACTATTTTCATTGCAGCATTATTCACAATTGCTAAGACTTGGAACCAACCCAAATGTCCACAAAC
>NW_006159610.1:3392147-3399893 GCF_000334495.1 Tupaia belangeri chinensis | reverse complement strand
GAGTGTAGGAAAGGAAATTTGGGGGCAAAATGGAGAGGTAAGACACTTGTGAAACACAGATAAGGTTAATTATCTGTCAACGAGGATGAGTATAATAGTCTCAACTGGGCTGGACTGACGTGTAAATCATGCTGGGTAAAGTCTCTTCACAATCTAAATGATGTATAGTGATTTAATGTACAAATAAGAATACAAAAAAAATTTTTTAATTATCCCTTGAAGGGAGGATGGCCACACCACAATCCCTTCTCTTCCATTTTCCTCTCAGGATTTTGGGCATGCACACATACATGTTGCACAAGTTTTTCAAGCCACCAGGTCTAGAACTCAAACCACACAGTCAGCCATCTGAGATCCAGCACCTTAACCACCAACACCACCTATAGGCCCCCATATTCATTCTTTTGAACAAATAATATTGACTACGTCACATGATGTACACAGCTTACATGAGATGTAACAAAAAAAGTCATTGGAAGTCATCGTTTTATAGAGACAAATGAAAATGGTTTTAAGGAGTGAAGCCAGGGAGGGAGAATGAAAAGACATGGATTTTTCACATAGTATGAAAGTGAGAAGAACATTGAGCAGGAACTTGACAGGAAGTGGTGTTCAGAGAAGATTTTCTTTCTCAGCATAACTATGCCAGTCCTTCTCCCCACACACATGCTCTTTAAGCCCACACATTTCCCTCTCACAGATCACTTTGCTTTCTATGAAGATACTCTTCAACTGCCAGCAACTCCCCCTCACCCATCATTACACTTACAAGCGTTCTCCCACAGGACTCCGTAATCGGTAGCAATTGGGAGAGTGCCCCTTCAAAAACTGCTCTCAGTATAGTTACTAGTCATCAATTGTCACATTCCACGGGCACTTTTCTGAGTATCTTAGAAATTATCTCCTGTGGCTTGTGAGGCACCATCATTACTGTTTTCCTTCTATCCTTTTAGTTCTTCTTTTCTACGTTTCCTGCATAGACTTATCTTCCTCTTCTTACCTATTAAATGTAGCTCATCCCCTGAGGTCATTCCCTACCTCTGTCCCTTTCACTGTACATGCTTTCTCCAGGAAATCGTATGGCTCCTTGCTTCTGCCTGTTTGATGGTGAATTCTGTATTTGTAACCTCAGTTCAGTCCTCTTTTTCTTCGACTCATATGGCAAACCGTGGTGAGTTGTCTGTCCAACTGACCGCCACATCGCATTGATTGTCACACAGCATCTCAAAATCAACATGTCCAAAACTTAAAATAACACTATTTCCCTAAAATTCTGCCTCCTGTATTCACTCAGTCGCCAAAGTCAGAAACCCAAGAGACGTTCTATATTTTCCCTTCAATTGCCAGCTCCTCTTCATTCTACCTCATAAAAATTTCTGCAGTTCTTTTTCTCTTCTCTGTTCACTGTGCCATTGTTCTCATCAGAACTCATCTTCTTATCGCTGGTATCACACAATAGCTTTTCACTGGTCTTCCTGATTTGCATCTCATCCCCCTCTCATGAACTCCCAATGTGAATTTTGCATACAGAGGGACCAGCAGTTGGTGTAATGGCTATGTCACTAGACTCCCATGTAGTCGACTGCAGTTCGATTCCCAGGCCCAGTTGCTTAAACTCACGCCTGGTGCATGTGTGTGTGTGTGTGTGTGTCCAAGATCCCATGAGGAGAATGGAGGAGAAGGGATTGCGGCGTGGCCAACACCCCTGTGGGGGGCAATTTCTTGCTTTTTGTCTCTCTGTTTCCCCTCTGTCTTTCTGGTGAGCACAGGCACCCTGTAGCAAAAACCTCTCCAAAAAAAAAAAAAAAATTTGCATACAAGAAAGCAGGTCATGTGCTGGCCCTGATCGAAATTTCTCACTGATCTTCCATTTCCTAAGAGCATCATTGAAAACGTCTTAGCAAGGCACTTATGACACTTCCTAATCTAGTTCAACCTCCTTCTTTCGACTCCTCATCCACACGCTTCCTCGAGTGCCCTCCAATCATGCGGAGCTCTGTTATCCTCAAAGCACAGCACACTTCCTTGTGCTATGTGCTGGCGCCTTTCCACCTGCTACTCTATCTTGCCTTTCTTTCTTTCTTCATTCCCTGTTGATCATCCACCTAGTCAATCTCCAAACAGGATCCATCTTCCAAGTCTCAGATCCTATGTTATTGCTGCCTCTACAAGGCTATCTTTGACCACCACCCCCCCAGCTGATTCAGGGGTTTCTTTCCCCACACCCCTATTGCACTGTTACTAACCTCTATTGTGGCCTTATGTACTGGGATACTGGCCTCCTCACTGAAACTGTTAGCTGGTTGTAGTAGGTTGTTATTGAAAGGCCCATAGCGAGCTGGCTCCATGGCACGGCAGTCATGTGCTACTTAAGAGAAGCCAGATGAGGGGCAGGTGGTGTGGTGGTTAAGGTCGCTGGACTCCCACAAGGCCAAGTCCCGGACCTGGCGACCTGCTTTCTCACTCTCTCACTCTCTCTCTCTCTCTTTCTCTCTTTCACTCTGTCCCTCTCTAGTCAAATTAAAATAAATAAGTTAAATAAAGTAATTCTTTAGGGAACCAGCAGGTGGCGTGGTGGTTAAGGTGCTGGACATTCCCACATGACCGACCACAGTTCAAGTTCTGGACCTAGTGACTTGCTTTCACTCACTCTCTCTCTCTCGTCATTAAAATAAGTGAATAAATAAATAAAATTTTAAAAAGAGAGAGAGAAGCCAGATGCCACATGGTGACTGCAGTTCTATTAGGTCAGAGGGAAAGTCATGATGTATTTTTCTGGTTTTCTACACAAAAATGTGTCTGGACTTTCCTAACTACCCAACCAGACTGAAGCACTCTGGGCACATGTGCGAGTACCCAAGATCCAAGGAGCTGAAGAACTGGAGGAAGGAAATTGTGGTACGACCAGACCCTGTGGAAGATGCTTCTCTCTCTCTCTCTCTCTCTCTTTCTCTCTCTCTCTCTCTCTCTCACACACACACACACACACACACACACACATGCTCTGAAAAGAACAAAAGGAAAGTAAAAACAGAAGCAAAAAAGGCCCCCAGTGATTCACACATCCCTGAAATCAAGCCATTGTATAAACATCGGCCACGTTGAATCTTACAACTTGCATGGACCAGAAGAATGCAGTGAAAATGATGTGGGCAGGTTCCAAACCTAGGACTTAAGAGGCCTTGACATTTCTACTTTTGTTCTCTTGTCCATATAAGGAAACCCAAACCAGTTTCCTTGAGGATAAAAGGCCACGTGGAGAGAGGCGTATTGACCCCGAGCTGTTCCACATGCCCCAGCCGAGATGCCGAACATGAGTGAGGTTGTCATGGATCCTCCTGTACCAGCTGAGCCACCAGCTGACTGCAAATGCATAAGCCCAGATCGGACTGCAGAACCGTGAGCAGGAAATGGCTGCTGTTTCATGTCTCACTTTTGCGTTTTGTTATACTCAATAAGTAATTAATATACTCCTAGAGAGAAACAGTTGTGTCTTTCTTTTATAAAGAACTATCTAGTTAATTTTATCTACTATCATTATTATTTTTAAATTTACTACGGGGCATGTGACTCACTAGAGAGAGAGAGAGAGAGAGAGAGAAAGTGAGAAAGCAAGCTGCCAGGCCCAGGAATCAAACTGTGGTCAGCCATATGGGAATCCAGTGCCTTAACCACCATGCCACCTGCTGTCCTTCAGCTGCATCTTTCCATATGTGTATTCCCTGCTCCTATTACATCTTTGACTTGCAGTTACAACTTGGAAAAACACTTTGCAGAGCTTGTTGCTCCTACATCTACTGAAAGAGAGAGACATCACATAAAAGTTAAGAGTACAGACCTTAGAGCCAGGCTTCCTGGATTCAAGTGCTGTTTCAGAACTTACTAGCTATGAAATCCTCCTTTTTCTTGAGGGGAGGAGAGGTTTTTCCTATAGGGCGCATGCACTCACCAGAAAGACAGGGAAATAGAAAGCAAGAAATCACCCCCAGGGGGCATGGCCACACCGCAATCCCTTCTCCTCCATTTCCCTCTTGGGATCCTGGGCACGCATGCACATGCACCCGGCGTGAGCTTAAGCCACCAGGTCTAGGGACTTGAACCGCAGTCAGCTACATGGGAGACCAGCGACATAGCCATTACACCAATGCTGGTCCCATGAAATTAGGACCTCTGGTATCTCCTTTCCGTAGTATCTACATCATAAGATTGTTAAGAGACTTATTTGTAAAGTCCTTAAAATGAACCTGTTACATAGTGCATATGAGTGTTTTCTAAATAAGCTATTTATGAAACAATAATAATGATAATAATATATTTTTAAAAATAAGGTCTACTAAAAAAGCTATTTCTGGAACCAGCAGATGATGTAATGGTTATGTAACTGGACTAACACACAGTCAACCACAGATCGAGTCCCGGACTTTGTGGCTTAAATCTTACACTGGAAGTGTGTGCATGCGTGGCCCCTTGAGAAGAGAATGGAAGAGAAGGGATTGCGTGGTCATCCCACCAGGGGGTAATTTCTCACTTTCTGTCTCTCTCTCTCTCTGGTGAACATGAGTGCCTTGTAACAAAAAATCTCTCTCTCTCTCTTTCTCTCTCTCTCTCTCAAAAAAAAATAGCTATTTCTAAAGCAAAATAAGGATAAATGCAGTAATATTCAATTACTTAGGACTAATTTAACCAAATTGGTAGAGTGCACTACAGATGTGGAAGCACTTAGCAATGAAAAGATCTGTGGTTAATCTGGGATAAGCACTAAGACTATGCCCAGTCTAATTGATCTATTATTTGTAACTTCCCTCATTACCCCAATTAACTGAATTTCTATGGTATGGACAAGTTCTTTGAGATTTCAAAATAAGAACAGTTCGTTCTTATTTGCAATCAAGGAAATGAAAAGTAGGGAAATCACATAAAGTAGGTAGCATTTGAATGGATATGTAATAGGGCTTAACATGGTCAGGAAAGTGTATGGGGGTAAGGAGAAGAGAAACAGATCCGTAAAAAAGTGACGAAGTTCAAGATTTTTAATTTTTTTAAAGAATTATTATTTAACTTTATTTATTTATTCATTTATTTTTAATTTGACCAGAGAAAGAGAGAGAGAAAGTGAGAAAGCAAGCTACCAGGACTGTGGGAGTGTCTAGTGCCTTAACCACCACATCACCCGCTGGTCCCCAAGATTTCTAATTATTTTTATTTTTTAGAGGTTTTGCCTTAAGGTTTGTGTGCTCTCTGGAGAGAGACAAAGACAGTGAGAAAGTGAGAAAATCACCTCCCCACCCCCAGAGGGCATGACCGCAGGACAATCCCCTCTCCTCTATTCTTCTCCCAGGATCCTGGGCATGCACGTGCACATGCCTGGTATGATTTTCAAGCCACTGGATCTGGGACTCTAACCACCATCGGCCATGTGGGAGTCCAGCAACGTAACCACTATGCCATCTGCTGGCCCCCAACGTTCAAGATTTGACATTTACTGAGCTGCAACAACTCCTCTGGGCAAGGCTTAGAAATGTAGATGTGTATCTAGTTCTGGAATTTTCCATATCCTGCCCAGCGCAGGACTCCAGGTATGACAAGTTCACCATTATGTTTGCACCCCCGTCAGTTGCTGACTACTGGGCTGGAGTGGCAGAACCACTGGCCTTGGAAATGTCTGGTGGAGCATGAAGCAGATTTGCTCTGGATTATCTCCTAAGGACCTATAACCACAATTCAGCAAATGGGCCCTGGGGAAGGGCTTGCTTTGGGATTATTCCAAAGCCTCAGTCTTTCTGCCTCAGTCTCCTTTATTTGCAATCACCTTTCTCACTAAACTAGAGGGATAGAGGGATCATTTTCCCCCTCTCTAAAATGATTCTTTTCACTGCCCTTTGCTATTATGTCACATCTTCCTTCCCTCCGAATCTTTGCAGGTGATAGCTTTTCTTTCTAGAATGCCTTTAACCCAGTCTTTGAATTATCTTACTTGGCCTTCAAACCCCAACTCAGGCATCGCCTTCCCCCACCCCATTCCTATCCCAGCTGCATTAAATGCCCCTGGGGGCGGAGGGGGGGTAGGCAGCAGGTGGTGTGGTGGTTGAGGTGCTGGACTCCCAAATGGCTGACTGCGGTTTGAGTCCTGGTAGTGGTTTGCTTTCTCATTTTCCCTTTCTCTCTGGTGAGTGCACGTGATAAAAAATAAATAAAATATATGTCTCTCCAGTGCTCTCCCATAATGTATGGTAACTGGTTTTTGTTTGTTTGTTTGTTTTAGAGAGGTTTTTGCTATAGGGCACATGCGCTCACCAGAAAGACAGAGACAGAGAGACAGAAAGTGAGAAATCACCCCCCGGGGGGGGGGCACACCACAGGCCATTCTCCTCCATTCTCCTCTCGGGATCTTGGGCATGCACGCACACACGCCTGGTGTGAGTTTAAGTCACTGGGTCCAGGACTCAAACCGCAGTCAGCTACATGGGAGTCCAGCGACATAGCCATTATGCTAACTGCTGGTCCCATGTATGGTAACTTTTCATAAGCTTGTCTGTTTCTTTCTACTGAAAGCTCCACACAGAATAGTAGAGGTACCCAATAGGTAGCCTACAAAATGTTGTCAAATGAGTATGAATTAGAAAAAGTCTAGCTTGGGACCAGCAGTTGGCATAATGGCTTTGTCACTGGACTCCCATGTAGCCAACCATGGTTCAGGTCCTGGACCCAGTGGCTTAAACTCATGCCAGGCACATGTGCGTGTGTGCCCAAAATCCTGAGAGGAGAATGGAGGGAGAAGGGATTACGGAGTGGCCATCCCCCTTGGGGGTTGATTTCTCCCTTTCTGTCTCTCTGTTTCTCTGTCTCTGTCTTTCTGGAGAGTATATGTGCCCTATAGCAAAAAACTAAAAAAAAAAAAAAAAGAAAAAAACTAAAAAAAAAAAAAAAAGAAAAAAGAAAAAGTCAAACTAATGTCTTCTACCCATTGCCAGGCTGTATTATGAATTTCTCAAAGACAGCTTCGTAAGTCAACACCTCTCCTGTGCACAGCTGAAAATTCTACATTGAGAAGGCTGATCCTGGGGCCAGGCAGTGGCTCAGTGTGATACAGCTGAATCCACATGGTGATGGTCCTGGGTTCCCATCTAGGGACTTCCCTGAGCACACCAGGCATGCATGCATGTGCATGTGATCCAGGCCAGTTAAGACTGGAGGTGGGTCACAATGTGAGGATAATGTTGGGAGAGTCTCTCTCTGAAGAAATATATACACTTTAAAAATCAAGGGGGTGGGGGACCAGCAGTTGGCATAATGGCTATGTTGCTGGACTCCCATGTAGACGACAATGGATAGAGTCCCAAACCCGCTGGCTTAAACTCACACCGGGCGCGTGTGTGTGTGCGCCCAAGATCCCAAGAGGAGAGTGGAGGAGAAGGGATTGCGGCATGGCCATCCCCCCTGTGGGGGTGATTTCTGGCTTTCTGTCTCTCCGTCTTTGTCTTTCTGGCGAGTGCACACACCCTATAGCAAAAACCTCTCCAAAAAAAAAAAAAAATGGCGGGGGGGAAGGGGCACACCGCAGAGGCATGGGGGGGCTCCCATGGCCAACTGTGGTTCAAGTTTTGGACATGGCAGCTTGCATTCTCTCTCTCTCTCTCTCTCTCTCTCTCTCTCTCTCTCTCACACACACACACACATGCTCTGTAACATTCTTTTTTTTTTTTAAATAATAAATTTAAGGGACCAGCAGTTAGCGTAATGCATATG